>NW_007727685.1:100156-145085 GCF_000696425.1 Galeopterus variegatus
CGATTTCAGCAACGTTGCAGGATACAAAATCAACACACAAAAATCAGTAGCATTTCTATTCTCCAATAGTGAACATGCAGAAAGAGAAATCAAGAAAGCTTGCCCATTTACAATAGCCACCAAGAAAATAAAATACTGAGGAACTGAGTTAAGGATGTGAAAAATGTCTATAATGAGAACTACAAACCATTGATGAAAGAAATTAGAGAGGATACAAAAGATGGAAAGATATCCGATGCTGTTGGATTGGAAGAATCAACATTGTGAAAATGTCCATACTACCCAAAGTGATATACAAATTCAATGCAATCCCCATCAAAATTCCAATGATGTTTTTCTCAGAAATGGAAAAAAACTATCCAGACATTTATATGGAATAACAAAAGACATAGACATAGCAATCCTGAATAAAAAAATAAGGCTGGAGACATGAAACTACCTGACTTTAATAACCAAAACAGCATGGTACTGGCATAAAAACAGACACAGTGATCAATGGAATAGAATAGAGAATCCAGAAATCAACCCACACACCTACAGCCATCTGATCTTTGACAAAGGCACCAAGCCCACTGGGAAAGGGACTGCCTCTTCAGCAAATGGTGCTGGGATAACTGAATATCCATATGCAGGAGTATGAAACTAGACATGTACCTCTCACCATATACCAAAATCCACTCAAAATGTATTAAAGAATTAAATATACACCATGAAGCAATAAAACTTCTTAAAGAAAACATAGGAGAAACACTTCAGGAAGTAAGACTGGGCACAGACTTCTTGAATATGACCCCCAAAGCATGGGTAACCAAAGGAAAAATAAACAAATGGGATTAAATCAAACTTAAAAGCTTGTGCACAGCAGAAGAAACAATTAACAGAGTTAAAGGACAACCAGCAGAGTGGGAGAAAATATGTGCAAAATATACATCAGAAAAAGGATTAATATCAAGGAACTGAAACAACTTTACAACAAAAAAACAAGTAACCCAATTAAAATATGGGCAAAAGAGCTAAGTAGGCATTTCTCAAAGGACAATATATGAATGGCCAACAGACAAATGAAAAAATGCTCAACATCCCTCAGCATGTGGGAAATGCAAGTAAAAACCTCACTCTGATACCATCTCACCCCAGTTAGGATGACTAATATCCAAAAGACTGTGAATGATAAATGCTGGAGAGGTTGCATAGAAAAAGGAATTCTCATACATTGTTGGTGGGACTGCAAAAGGGTGCATCCTATGCGGAAAATGGTATGGAGGTTCCTTAAACAATTGCAGGTAGATCTACCATATGACCCAGCTATCCCACTGCTGGGAATGTACCCAGAGTAATGGAAATCATCAAGTTGAAGGTATACCTGTTCCCCAATGTTCATTGCAGTACTCTTTACAATAGCTAAGAGTTGGAGCCAGCCCAAATTTCCATCATCAGATGAGTGGATACGGAAAATGTGGTATATCTACACAGTGGAATACTACTCTGTTATAAAAAAGAATTAAATACTGCCATTTGTAACAACATGGATGGACCTAGAGAGAATTAAATTAAGTAAAACTAGGCAGGCGCAGAAAGAGAAATATCACATGTTTTCACTTATTTGTGGGAGCTAAAAATAAATAAATAAATACACAAACAACCTGGGGGTGGGAGGGAAGAAGACATACTGATTACAATTCCTTGAAATTGATACAAAAAGAAAACAGAAAGGAGTTTGTTGGGAGAGTGGGGGAGAGAAGAGGGAGGGAGGTTTCGGTAATGGGCTATAATAATCACCGACATTGTACGTTGACAAAATAAAATAAAACTAAAAAATATAAAAAATTAAAAAAATTCTCCTTGACAATTTAAAATTAGTTAATCATGAAACTGAATTGTAATTCATTTGAAATAACTGAATATAAAACTTAATTTTTTAATTCCTAAATAACAAACATGTCATATCAAATATATTTAATTTTCAAGTTAGAGTACATCTGGAAACTCAACATCTAGGACACAAATTCCCTCTTTTTTTCTCCAGCAGTTATTTATTGCCTTTTTTTTTTTTAAGAGGTGAAGAAATCCTTAGAGACCTTTTAACTAGCAGATCAGGAAATTTGGGCTTGGAGAGCTTAATAAACAAGTCAAAGGTCACAAAGCTGGTTATTGGCAAAGTCTGAATTCGAACTCATGGCTCTTCATTGTCATTCTGCCTCCTTGAGATGCAATTCTACAATAAGAAATCATAATGTGTATGCATAAACACACATTTTCAAAATGTATATTATATTTCTTTTTTTTTATTATAAAATTGATCACTGTAGAAATGTTCAAACAGCCTAGTGCAAAAAGCAGAGTGAATTCAGGCCTTCCATTCCAGTCAAAAGGCAGGTATTTCACATAGGTAAAAATGAAGATGAGTCAGCTTACTGTAGCTTAGAACTTAAAGCTGGGAAAAGTCTAATTTTTTGAAGTTGTACCTCTTCCTCCTACCATAGAAAAGCATTCATTCAAAGTCTGTCATTACTTCAGGCCCAAATTTAGAAAGTTATGGCTATGATATTGGCACTTTTTTTTTTTTTTTCCTTTTTGTCTTTTTTCGTGTCCGGCAACGGATCGCAACCCTCAGTGTCGCGCCCGGACCGGACCGGGACCGGCAACGGGATTGCAACCCTCGGTGTTGCGGCCGCACATCGCTCAGCCAGTGAGTGGGAACTGGTCTGTATGTGGGATCCGAACCCTCAGCGGGAGCGCCGCCACACTCCCAAGCGGCGCACTGTAGCAGTGCGCCACCGGGCTGGCCCCGATATTGGCACTTTTGAAGGAAAACATTACACAGAGCAGTTTTGCAAAATGTGAAATTGAGTGCTATGGAAACAGGACACCGCCTGACTCCCCTTTGGAACACATGAGGTAGTCATTTGAATTATACCTTTGCAAAGGCATGTTAGAATGCACTTTTTAGATCGCTGTTTGAAACAGTGATTAACATTACCGTTTTGGGGGAGGTTTGATCTGCTTGTCAGCTGTCTTGAAACACAACAGGCTCTAAAAGAGAGTTTATTATACAAGTAATAAGACTGAAAAGGTACAGTGCATGCAGAAAGACAGATTTTTTTCTGTCCTGGCGTGTTTCAGATATTTATTAATCAAGATGGCATTTGCAGTGGCAAATCCCATTTCCCCTTTCATATCCCCTCTGGCTGGCATATGATGATAGCATTAGAGCAGATGCCACTTGGCTGATCATGCACTGCTGATCACCATTCAAGGCAACAAGAAGAGACAAAAGAGAAGGCCTTGCAGTCCCCAGAGTACTAATGTGAGGGGGAAATTGCTCATTTGAAACGTTTTAGAGTTTCATTCCATTTCTAAACAATAACAAAATGTATTACTTTCCTTTTATTCTTATATATTGTTGAATGGCATGCAGGCCATTATTTATAAACCGCTTGGAAAGCTGCTCTTCCCATCTCTTCATCCCCCTCCCACTGCTATCTTCCAGTTCCCATTCCAAGAACCACACTGTCTTATTTAGCATTTTTCTCTTTGTTCTATTCTATGCTTCTAGTTTAAATGTGATAGGTTATATGAGATTGATCACATTTGTAACATCAGGTGCCAGAAAACAGAGAAAAGAAACCAAAAACTTTACTTATAAATAATGTTTGCATTTTTGGGATACCTCATGGTTTTACTAAACATTCTTTTTATTTTTTAATTTTTTTTCCTTTTTGTCTTTTTTTTACTGACTGGTAACAGGATCACAACCCTCGGTGTCACGCCCGTACCGGGGACCGGCAACGGGATCGCAACCCTCGGTGTTGCGCCCACACCACGCTCAGCCAGTGAGCGGGAACCGGTCTCCACATGGGATCCGAACCCTCGGCGGGAGCTCCACTGCGCTCCCAAGCGGCGCACTCTCCAGTGCACCACCGGGCCGGCCCTAAACATTCTATTGCTTTATGTTTAGTATTAATTTAACTTCATTGCTGAATATAATAAGGAGCCATATAAAAGACACAATTAGATGCTTTTCCTAATTACTAGTTTCGCCGTTTAAAGAGACAGTTAAAACACTGACATAGAAGGGTGTGAGTTTATTCAGAAGTCAAGAGAGAGTCTACACCCACTACCTCAGTGATTGGGATTTCTGTTAAAGGGTCATAAAAGTACTACATATTAAGAAAATTCAGGAAAAGTTCCTGTGAGAAGTCAACAAGTTCATGAGAAAATGAGAAAATCTCTAGTATACAGTTCCATCTTTGATACTTTGCTAATTTTCATGTCATAATTACATTATAATCTTAATTTTAATATTATTGAATTAAATCATGATAAGAAGGAACTCTAAATATAAAACTGGAACTCAGAAAATACCATATGCTCTTCTTTTCATAAAATCCAGGCACTGTTCTAGGTAACATAGCAGTAAACAAAGTGGACAAAAACCTCTGTTCATATAGAGCTTGCATTCTAGTAAAAACATGCTAATTGGGTGGACTCTATAATATAAATGTCAGTAGGTGACTGATATTATTATATTTGATTTAACAATGAGAATACTGGAGGCTGCCTCCATGCTAGGTCAGTTATGCACAGACCTCTGAAGACATTTGGCATGTCACTATGATGTGGACTTGACAGCTAAAGTAAATGATTGGGATAAGTTTCTTACAAGACCTGTAGAACATGTCACATAATAAAATTGCAAGAGATGTGGGAGGGGTCATTTGGTTGCAAATGGCGGGCATTGATACCAGTTTTATTTCCCCTTCTATAGGTTTGGTCCAAGTAACTGCTCATGAGCATATGGTATCTGGCTAAAGAACTGGGGTCTTCTGAGTATGTTCAAGATTAAGGTACACAATTTAAAAGTTTTTTTCCTAAATCTCTTCTCTTCTGCTATATACAGTTCTGGAGGAAACATGGTGTCTTCTGCAGTAGGAGATGGTGCAGTGGAAAGAAGATAGTCTTAAAAATCAGGAGATGGAGTTTCCAGTCTTGGTGTTTTTCAGAAACTATATGAGTAAACTTGGGTTAACTATTTCTCTTTTCCGGGCTCAATTTTCCCATCTACAAAATGAAGGGCATGGCAGATGATCCCTAATAGCCCTTCCAAGTAATACATTCCATGATTCTATAATTTGATGAATAAGGGTCATATAGGAAGTTCTTCTCTGACCACATGCATAGAATTTAATTTCTCACTTCAAATCTTAGTCTTTCTTGGAATTGATTTAAACACTTTCTTCAAAGCTAAAAAAAATAATAATAAGTATGCTAGAAGAGCTATTTTATTTGATTCCCTAAGTTCAAAGTAAAATAAAATGATTTTAAAAATAAGAAATCAAGAGTCTTATGTGTAAGGATGGAGTTCACTTCTAATCATTGTTCCAACCCTATATACATTTGCAAACGTTAACACGGAAGACTTCTTTTGAACTCAATGGAAATGAGTCAATGATGCAATATGCCCAGAATGGTTAGCCATTCGCTTCCACGTCAAACCATTTTGTGAAGATTAATAACGAATAATAATTACCTGTTCATGGCACTTTGATCACATTCATAATCCATCACTTACTTGGTGACATTAATGTCTCTGGCAGTGTCCTAATCTCACATATCTCAAGTCACTATAATACTGAGATGTAGATATTATTGTGCCTATATTTGCAAATGAATAAACTGAAGCATAAGGTAAGTAGTTTGATAAATGTTAGATACACAGTAAGTGGCAAGACTGGAATCAAACCTAGGTCTTTCTGATTGCAAAGGTCTAATGCTCTTATATATACACTATCCTACCTCATTTGATCCCCACAACAACCATGGGAGATAGGTAAGGCATTATAAGCCTCACTTTATAGAAGGGAAAAGCAGATCTAAGGATTTATGTGACTTACTTCAAATCACAAAGTTAGTAAGTAGTGGAGCAGGGACTGGAGCCTGATGATGAGTATCCAACCAAGTGTAAGCATCTGTGACAACAATAAAAGAGGTTCCTCAAACAATTACAGATAGATCTACCATATGACCCAGCTATTCCACTGCTGGGTACGTACCCAGAGGAATGGAAATGTCGAAGGGATACCTGTATGCACTCCCGTGTTTATTGCAGTCCTATTTACAATAGCCAAGAGTTGGAACCAGCCTAAATGTCCATCATTAGATTAGTGGATAAAGAAAATGTGAAATATCTACACAATGGAATACTATTCTGCTATAAAAAAAAAAATGAAATACTACCATTCGCAGCAACATGGATGGACTTAGAGAAAATTATTGTATAGTGTAGTAGGCCAGGCACAGAAAGAGAAATACTGCATGTTCTCACTTATTTGTGGGAGTTAATAAAAATAAATAAATAAATATACAAACAAATAAATGAGGGGGGGAAGAAGATACAACAATCACAACAATGCCTTGAACTTGTTAAGACAAGTGAACAGATATGATGTTGATGGGGGGATGGGGGAAAGGAGGAATTCGTAAAGGGATACCAAAATCAAGTACATAGTATATTGATAAATTAAAATAAAAGTAAAATAAAACCGTGTGCCTATCCATGATATCAACCATATGAGTATTTTAGATTTTAGAGAAGTGGTTACAAAAAAAAAAAAAAAGGTTTAGGCTGCAAACTTAATTTATAGAAGATGATGCGTGTTATAACTACTCTATCAACCAAGAAGTTTCCATGCAACAACTAATTTATGCCCAGCATTCTTCTAGAATCTACGTGAGCATAGAAAAAGATATAACAGAGTATCTATCTTCAAGAAGTTTATAATCTATCTGGGAAGACAGAACTAAATGAAACTGTTGCAGAAGAAATCAACACTAAGCAACAATGTGCAGGATGGAAACCTACAAGAGGTTAGAAAAAGAATATTCAATAGGAACTGAAGACGACTGCATGAAAGGGGAGTTGAGTTTGGCCTTCAAGGAAAGTAGTGGTTGGGCAAATTGGCTAATTGCAGGAATGAAGTTGGAGGTGGAAAGGACCTGGACATTACTGGGGACAGAGAATAGATGATAGGTAAAAAAAGGGTTTCATTATAAATGCCAGCTCTAATCATTTCTTGTTGTTTAGAGCATTGTATTGGGAAGGATTCAGAAGCTCAACTGGTAATTGTTATATGAATGATTATTAATATTTATCATGATTGGGCGGAGGGAGGGAGGTGTCGGTGACGGGCCATAATAATCATATACAGTGTATATTGACAAAATAAAAAAAAAAAAAGAAATATTTATCATGATTGTAGGAGGAGTGATAAGGACCCAGCCTTTTGTCATCCTGGGCTAGAACAAATTGGCTGGGGCAGAGCGTTTTCTTGGGAGTAGAGCAGGAGATAAAGCTGAAAAGTAAGATTGGGAGTAGATTATGGATGCTCTAGGCATGGGGTAGGCACACGTGGCCACACCATATGTGTGTACCGGGCACTTGAAATGCAGCTGTTCCAAATTGAGAGGGGTTGTAAGTGTGAAATACACACTGGATTTGAAAGACTTTGTCTTCCCCTAAAAAGAGTGTAAAATATCTCATTAACAATTTTCATATATATTAAATGTGTAAGTGGTAATATTTTGTAATAGATTAGTTCATAAATTAGTGAATTTCTTTTTTTATATTATAGTATGGTTAAATAAAATATTATGGGGTTTCCATTTTTTGCCTTTTTTTTTAAATCGTTTTTTGGTGGCTGGATGGCATGGGGATCCAAGCCCATGACCTTGGTGTTACAAGGCTGTGCTCTAACCAACCGAGCTAACTGACCAGACCCTGATTTGTAAAATGTTAAAATGTGGGAAAACTGGGTAAAGAATGTATGGAAACTTTGAGAACTACTTTTGTAACTTTTTTGTAAGTCTGCAATTATTTCAAAATAAAATGTTAAAAAATATTAACTCATTATCACTCCTAAAATCTTGCAATTACCCCATTTTTATCAGAAGGACCACAATTCTTCCAATCTCTCAGGTGAGAAGCCATGACACAGTTGATTCTATTTTCTTTACCCACCCCCTATATCCAGAAAATTACAAAGACCTATTTGTACTTCCTCTTAAGTGTCTCTTGGATTATATCCTTCTCCATCCCCACAGCTATCACCCTAGTCCAGAACAGCATCACTTCCCTCCTGGACTGCCAGTTAGTATGGCTTATCCTCCTGGCCACCCTCCATGCCATAGCCAAACTGATCTGCCAAAAAAACCATCTCAGATTCCTTCTGAAGAACCGACAATAGCTGCCTGTGATCACATACAAACTCTAGCTTGGATTTCTAACCAGCTCTGTCCAGTAGAAACATAAGGCCAGTTACACATGTAATTGAAAATTTTCTAGCAGCCATAAGTAATAAGAAACAGGTGAAATTAATATTAATTATATTTTTTACATTCTTTTTTTTAATGCTATGTATTCAAAATCTGGTGTGTATTTTACACTTAGAGCATATCTCAATTTGGATTATCCACATTTCAACTGCTCAACAGCCACAGGTGGCTAGTGACCACTGACCTTCTCCTGCCCTTCTTTCTCTTGCTCTCCTTTCTCCTTCAAAATGGGCCATGTAAACCAGAATCCTTCTTCTCCAAGGCAGGTCATAGAAACAAGAATCCCTCTCCCCCAAAGCCAACCATAAAATCTACAAATGTTACTGTAACATTCCCCACCTTTCTGTGTATGAGCTGGTCATAAAGAAATTCCCTGACTTACCTTGTCTAATAGTAGGTCATAAGACCCTCATTCCAGAAGGAATCCTGCCCTATACCTGGGAGGAAGGAATGCTGCACAGACAGACCAAGACGAATCTGAACAGACAGGCCTTAATGGGCTTCCCCCCTCAGTCTATTACCATTATATCATACCCTTTTAGTTCATTCACACTTCCACACGGCTATCCATTCTTAATCAAATCTAAGCATAAAAATGGACAATTTTCCCGTAAGTCTCTGGGTCTTCATTGCTGAAGGTTCTGTGTCATGGAGAACTTTGATTAAATAAATCTGTTATGCTTTATTCTTGCTAACCTGCTTTTTGTTATAGGAATGTCATCCATGACCCTTATGGAGGGGAGGAAAGGGATCACACCCATTCCACCCCTATAGTTATGCTGCCCAATGTGGGGTGACTGAGACATCTGACTTGCTCCAGAGACTGCAGATGAGATCCTGGGACAACTGACCAAAAGCTGGCAAATAAGACTTATTTTTTTTTTTAAATTGGAGCATAGTTGATTATTGTACCTAACTGTGAGGTAAAGGGTTGAATATCACTCCCTGTGTGCAATATGTGATGTTCAAGTCAGGATAATTAGTATATTCAACATTATACAATGTAATAGTTTTTTGTGGCCCTTTACCAATTTTTTTTTTTTTTTTTTTTTTTTTTTTTTTTTTTTTTTTTTTTTTTTTTTTTTTTTTTTTTTTTTTTTTTTTTTTTTTTTTTTTTTTTTTTTTTTTTTTTTTTTTTTTTTTTTTTTTTTTTTTTTTTTTACCAAGATTACCTCTCCCAGATCCCTTCCTGTAATGCCTGGTCAAAAATGGAAGGTGAAAGTTTCTCTTTGTCCCTTTGGATAATTTGGGTTGGCAGGAGAAAATCATTTATTTGGAATGTGACTCTTGTACAAATCTTGTTTGGGGGTACCTATTTGTTACTGATTCTTTCCCTCCCAGCGACAGCTATCTCTTTCCAGTTTATCTCATTTTGTGTCCTGAGAGTTTGGCTTTATGACCAGTGAGAATATTCTTTCTGGTGTCTGTTAACCAGAGGGTGCAAATGTTGGCTTGTGTCAGGCAGCAAGTGGAATAGGCTGAGAACCTGAATGTTCTCTGTCCAACAGTGCCAGCTTTCAGAGGAGTTTGTCTATAAGAGGTCTCAGTTCGTAAGGATCTTCTCTCGTCTCAACCTTCATTGCTTGGCTCTGTGGCAGCAAAAGTCTTTCTTTTGACTGTCTTTGGTTTAAAAAGAAAGAAAGAAAGAGAAAGGCCAGGAATATTTGTTGTTTGTCCTGGTTAAAATCTCATGATAAGATATTTGAAACGATTTTTTTCTTAAGAGCTCTATGGTCAGAAGTCAGCTTAATTGGAAGCTGATGTTCAAGCTATCATTTTTTAAGGCCTCTCTGTTCTCTCTATTGGATACTGCTTCTCTCAAGAAAACGTCTTAGTTGACTGAAACCCTTCTTCTTGAACCCTTGCTAACAATATGTTCAGCCCCTCAGTTTTCTTCCTTTCTTGTTGACATGATTATTGCTGAGGATAATATGGAATTTCATTGGCCCTTTGGGAAATTTAAGACCTCCCTAAATTGGCTCCTCTAAAACCTGTTCTTCCATTTGCTTTTTCTCTTTCTTCCTCCTTTTGCCAACTTCCATCTTCCATCCTGTTCCCTTTAGTTCCTGATATGTTCCCCTTCAAGCACCTACCTTCTCCATTTGGTGGTCAGTGGATGGAAAAATACTAAGAAGAAACATCAGAGTTCTAGGACCACATGAAGGGACCTGAAGGAGACTTCTGGCAACCCTGAGACCTCTTGAAAGAACACAGGAAAGGTGCTGCTGACTACCTTTCTGGGGTCCTCTGTCTTCCTTCTGGAGCCCTAAGAATAGTGAGTAAGTTCCTCCCAGGTCTGAAGCTCTGCTCTCTTTTGCATTGGGCTCCTTGATCTCTTTGGCTTTTGGGGTATCGAGGGTTAGGCTGTGCTGTGACAGGGCACTTGATCTTTGGGCTTGTTGTGGCTGATGAGTCACTGGCAAGAGCTTCAGTTTTAAAGGTAACTGACAGCGATTGCAGGAGATGAACTCTGGCTTTGAGAATTCACAGGATTTGAGGTTTTATCCTCTTCATTTCTTTTTCTGGTACACTTAGGTAATGGAGGCCTCTGTTGTCTGACTGCGTCCGAGAGAAACTGGAAAATCATTGCCTAGTTTGGTAGAGGGGATCTCAGAGCCAAAGCCAGTACTTGAAGGTAGGCAAAGATCAAGAACTTAAAAGCTATTAAAGTGCTCACCACCCTCTAAATAAATAAATAATAAAATAAAACTCTCATGTTAAAAAAAGCTAAACATGAAATGGACTAGTTGATGTTAGGTCATCCATTAGCCTCAAGAAAATGTCTGTGCAGCGACGTACACTGCAAAAGCATTACATGACCCAACCCATTTGGGTTGACATTTTTCCTTTTAGGCTTTCATCTCAGCTCTGTGAGACCCAAGATTAAACAAAAGCTAAATTGAAAAGCCACCTATCTAACTAAATTGGTCTCCAAAATATGACTTTCTGGCATTCAGCCAGTTATTTTGAATAGGCTTCTGAATTTTCTCCTAGGCCAATCTGCGTACTTCGTTATACAACTCAGAGGGATCTTTTGTAGACATTCAGACAGCTGCTAGAAGTCTCCTCAGTCACCAGCCTAAAATCTAGTCCACAGCCTTTATAACACTCATCTCAGATAATAGGCAAACATGTCCCAAACTCCTTCTTGATAAAGCTTGCATTTTTCTCTGTGCCTTTGGAATGTAAATTTCTACCCTGTCTTCTCTAGAACTGGATAGTTCTCTTTTGCAAATACAAACTTCAGGGATATAACTGTTATCAGAAAGAAAAAAAAACAACTTTAAAACTGGTCGAAAGAAAATTCTTAAAGGCCTTCTCAACAAATACTGGCAAAAAGATTGAGCCATCTGAACAGGGAACTATAGCTTTTCCCATTTGCCAGATTCAGCTAGTGAGTCTCAAATTGTTGGACCTAGCATGTGGCTAAGACTCTTAGAGTAAAAACTGTAAAATCTACTTCTGTCTGTATATTTATGTCATTAAATATAATATAGACATACATTTTTGCCTTAGTTGCTGATTGGATGGATTTCTGTTACCTTTGTTAGATATTTAAGGTGATAAAACTATGAATTCAATCTAAGCGTAAATGCATAGTAAAAATGAATTGCTGAAATGTGTGTCAGTTGCGGGGGGAAAAAAAGAGAGAGGAAAAAGCCATGTTTAACTTTTCCCTTTTTTTTGCTCCAGTGATATTTTTGATACTTGCCTGATTAATCAGGGGTCTATGGGGGGCTGGCTGCTAGGCTCCCCTGAAACCTTGCACACATCTTATTGGGAGCTTATGTCTTTAGTTTTGAGCCTCTGGATTCTAGGGTCTGGGGCAGGTGGCTGTGGGGAAGCCTGGGGACTGTGTTTCTGCACCCCTGGGCTGCTAAACGTAGCTCTAGCCCTGTCCTCCTTGGCCCAACTGTGCCTTCCGGCCATCCCGGGAGGGGTTGGACCCTCCAGGCATCTTCTTCACAGCTGTCTGTCCCCGTCTTCTGTTCTTTGTCCTGGTATGTGGGTCAGAGACCCAGATGGGCCATGCCTTTCACATCTGTCCCAAGCACTATATAGGTGCTTGGGAACCAGGGTGACTCAGGGGAGGAGATATTGGGGAGGGTACCTGTGTCTGGTGTCTCAAAGGCCTTGGTTAGGACAAGGCTGGCTGATGCAGGGTTAGCTTGGTTTTGCTTTTTGAAAAGAAAAAATAAGATGATAACTAGTTTTGTTTTCCATGAGTAATTCAAACATAATTGTTAAAGAGTAAAATTAGGTGAATGTGAATGGGATAAATGTTTGTGAATGAACTTGTCATAATCTCAAAGAAATCTTTTTCTGTACTTTGAAATCTTAGAGTCATGTTATATTAAATTTAGTAGTAGATAATCATAAAATGTCTAAGTCATTTAAAAGCAAGCTAAAAAAAAAAAACCTGAAACATTAATTGCTGGTATAAAGAAGCTAAATATATTTTAATGAACATGAGAAATTGTTTCTAGAAAGTATGAAATGGTAAATGCTGATATAAGGTAGTTTATGATGTTTACTAGATTTCACCAGAAATTAAGGTTACTAAGAGTTAAAAATTATAATTAATATATGTAATTAAACTACTGAAAATTATAAAGGGAACAACTCTGTATGTAAGAAAAATAAGATGAATTTAATAAGGAAAATATGAAGGATGCATTTTTGTTCAAAAAAGTTTATAAAAGGTTTACGAAAATCTTACTTTGTATGATCAAAGCTGACAGATTGGATGGATTTATTGAAAATGTTTTATTAAAAATTAGCTTTAGTATTAATAATACACTGATGCAAAAGTAGAATTTGGTCTTCTTTGTGAAATGAAAAGGTTTTCTTGAGGTATTGGTATGAGAATGTGAAATTACTTTTCCTTTCGAGTAATTGGCCGAGGAAACAAAGAATTTGTGTTTTAATTTCTTGTGCTTGCTCTTGTCTTCTATTGGGTCTTTGTTAACTCTGAAGAGGTGACTCTTCTCAATATTAGAGGAGCTGAGCTTTTGTTGGCAACTGTGTAATCTGCTATATTTGCCTTTTGAAGTTTTAAAAATTTTCACCCTGGTTAAATGAATGACTATTATTTCACACTAACTTGTGATTTGATTTTGATAAAGTGTTTTAAAACTTTTAATATTTTTTTGACAAATTTCCACAAATTAAATTCTAAGCTAAGTCATTTTGACCTTGAATTAACTTTGAGATTTTTCAGTTGGGCCTCAGGAAATCCCAAAGGATGTGCCTCTCACCTTATGGAAGAGATTTATTAAAATAATTAGGCTTATTGGATATGTTAAGTTATATGAGAAGTATTGTCTAATAATAAGTGATGCTCAGTTATACTTATGGCTTTGTTATTGATATGGGAGTTCCAAAATTATAATTTTTGATTTATGCTAAAATGTCCTATGCCACAGAAATAACCAAATTTCCTTGTCAATTTTATCATTAAGTCTCATCAGATTTTTAACTATGGTCTTGTTGTCCACAGTTAATTGCTTTATTCTGATGCTTTTTTCTGAAAGCTCTTTGCAAGTAACTATAATCCTAAAGTGTTGCATCTTCAAGGAGTTTTAGGAATTAATGCAAAGAACTGAGAAGTATGGGTTTCTGATAACTTGGAGATTGTGCCATTGGGTTGGGTAAGAATTTCCAGAACTCTAATAGTAGAAGTGAACTTGTAAATTGCTAACTGAATATCAAACAGAATAAGAATTAATTACATGGGACTGAACTAATAAAGGATTATGATTTTTTATGACTTTTTAATTCGAGGCATTGCTGATTCTTCACTTTAATGTTTTGTTTTCCAGATTTAAGAAAACTTTTTTCTTCTTTAAGCTATCTATATCTTACAGCAATTTGATAAAGTATGCCTTTGTGAACAGAATTGAAACATTTACTTTTTCTCCCTACCTGATCGCTCCAAAATGTAGAAAATATTCATGAATATTCTTAGTTTTATGGCAATGTAGTTATTTGTATAAGTTCGATAAGAATCTGTTCTTTTTGTAACAGGACAGAATTAGAAACACTGGTTATATTACCAAGGCTTTGACTGAAATGTTATACTTTCTGATATGACCAGAAAACTTTAAGAGCTAAAATTGACGTTATGGAGCCAATAAACCCCCCCTTGGTAAAACAGACCTGGTACCTTTTAATACATGGTTCACATGGTTACCTCACAGGTGGATAAGGAATGTCACTTCCTGGCATGTCCAGGAACCCCAACTGCAGGCAAAGTTTGATTTTTAAGTACTTGGCTTGGCTTCCTAGCCTTTCTTATTAAAAGTTTCAGCAAAGCAGATTTAAAAAGAGTCTATGTGGTCCATCATTGGTCCATCATTATTATTGCTGCACTTATGTAAATAATCAGGTTATGTTCAGTGAGACTAACCTTATTTTACAAACAAATTAGTCTTACTTTGATTGTCTTTGGTAGAAATGGGGGTTACTATAGGGAGGAAAATTACATTTGAGAAGAAAATATAATGTGCTCATTTTTAGATTCTAGCTTATTGATTTTGTAGGTTTGTTATCTTCCTAAAACCTGGATTAGGTTCTGAATTCTTCTGCTTTCCTGCAATATTTGGCTACAACTCTCCAAACTAATATTTCCAATTTTTCATCCACCCCTCTGACTTGTAATCACTGAAATTAAAACTGCTCTTTTCCTGAAGCACTGTAAACTGAAGCTGAACAACTTAATATAGACTTCAGAGAAACACCAAAAATAGCTTATGAATAAAAAATATCCATGCCTATTGCTGTATGGATTACTCAAAACATTCATTGGTACATTTGATGCAAACTGCAAACCAGGAGAATCTGTCAGATTGCCACTGCCTGCCCTTCTTGCTCCAACTAAAGATGCTTCTGGCGCAAATCTAGAAACTTTCTCAAATGGGTACCCTCCAGACTCAGAAACTAGCTTATAGACTGCTCTATTAACCTTTCTTTTTCTTTTGTTTTTATAGGAATGTCCCTTAATAGATATCTGAATTCTCTAACTGTATAGAGGCCTAACTTTGGTGGAGGCCCATCTGCAACACCACCTCCTGAAATGAAACACAACTGTTAACTCTTTAACTGGACTGACCTGTTCTCAGGACCAAGAGACTGGTTCAATGGCTGATGAGAAAATTCACCAACCTAGTTTCTGGATTATGAAACTTCTGTGGAAAGTTTCAGATGGGGGAATGTTGGGGCTCAGAAAACAATACCCAAATTATGGCACTTTGGTATACTGAACTTTGAACTGAAGAAAATTGGAAGAACCTCAGAAGCAAAGTCTCTTTCTGACCTTCTCCTGCCCTTCTTTCTCTTGCTCTCATTTCTTTCCCAAGGAAGGCCATGGTAACTAGAATTTCTCTTCCCCAAGGCAGGTCATAGAAACTAAAATCCCTCCAAGCCAAAGCCAACTATAAAATCCAGAAATATTGCCTTAACATTTTCCTGCCTTTCTGTGTAAGAGCTGGCCATGAAGACATTTCCTGACCTACACTGTCTGATAGTAGGTCATAAGACCCTCATTCCAGAGGTGTCCTGCTCTATACCTGGGAAGAAAGAATACTACATACAAAGGTAAAGAAGAATCTGAACAAACAGGCCTTGATGGGTTTTCCCACTCAGTCTATTACCACTAGGGAGTACTCTTTTAATCCAATCACATTTCTACATAGCTGTCCATTCTTGATGAAATCTAAGCATAAAAAATGGACAGTTTTCCCTTATGTCTTTGGGTCTTTATGTCTGAAGCCTCCTGTGTCATATAAAACTTTGATTAAATAAGTCTGTTTTGCTTTTCTCTTGTTAACCTGTCTATTGTTATGAGTATTGGCTGTGATCCTTATGATATGGAGGAAAGGTATCACACGTTTCCTGCCCCTACTGACATCTGTGGTATATATATATACATATATTTTTTTTATTGTGGTAAAACATATATAACATAAGAATTTCCATTTTAAGCATTTTTAAACAAACAATTACATGGAACTAATCACATTCACAATGCTGTGCAACCACTACCTCTATTTCCAAAACAGATAATAAACTTCGTACCCATTAAGCAATAACATCTCATTATTCCTTTCTGCCTGTTTCTGGTAACCTCTAATCTAATTCTGTCTCTGAAGATTGTTTTTATTTTTATTTTTTCTTAATCATCCCATGATAATTGTACATATTTATGTAATACAATGTGATATTTGGGTGCATTTATACAGTGTGCAATGATCATTTATCAGGGTGTTTAGCATATCCATTACCTCAAACATTTGTCACCTCTTTGTGTTGGGAACATGCAACATCCTCTCAACCACCTAGTTGAAGTTATACAGTAATTGTGGTTGGCTTTTGGCTCCGTATATTGCTATAGAACACCAGATCTTATTCTTCCTATCTCTACAATTTTGTCTTCATTGACTACCCATTCCCCATTTACCCCTTCTCCTTCCCGTCTAGTAACCACTATTCCACTCTCTACTTCTATGAGGTCAACTTTTTTAGCTTCCACATATGCGTGAGAATATGTGGTATTTCTCTTTCTTTGCTTGTCTAATTTCAGTTAACATAATTTTCACCAAGTACATCCATGTTGCTGCAAGTAGCAGAATTTCATTCTTTTTCTGACTGAGTAGCATTCTGTTGTATATAGATACTACATTTTCTTTATCTAGTCATCTGAAGCAATATTTAGGTTTGTTCCAACTGTTGGCTATTGTGACTAGAGCCATGATAAACACGGGAGTGCAGATATCCCTTCAACTTGTTGACTTCCATTCCTTTGAATATACCCAATAGTGGGATTGCTGGATAACATGATAGTTCTATGTGTAGCTTTTGAGAAATCTCCATACTGTGTTCCATAATGGCTGCAATAATTTACATTCCTACCAACATTGTATAAGAGTTCCCCTTTATCCACATCCTTATTTTCATTTATTATTTTCTGTCTTTTTGATAATAGCTATTCTAACTGGGGTGAAATGATATCTCATTGCAGTTTTAATTTGCATTTCTCTGATGACTAGTGATGTTGAGCATTTTTTTATGTACCTGTTGGCCATTTGTAGTCTTCTTTTGAGAAATGTCTATTCAGCTTCTTTGCCCATTTTTAAATTGGATTATTGTGTTTTACTTTTGAGTTGTTTGAGTTCTTTCTATACTCTGGGTGTTAATCATTAGTTTGCAAATATTTTCTCCCATCCTGTAGGTTGTTCTTTTCTCTGTTGATTGTTTCCTTTGCTGTGCAGAAGCTTCTTAGTTTGATATAATTCCATTTGTTTATGTTTGCTTTTGTTGCCTGTGCCTTAGATGTCTTATTCATGAAATTTTTACTCAGTTGTATGTCCTGAAGTGTTCTGCCTGTGTTTTATCCTAGAAGTTTTATAGTTTCAGGTGTTATATTTAAGTCTTTAATCCACTTTTAGTTGATTTTTGTGTAAGATGAGAGATAGCAGTCTAGTTTCATTCTTCTGCATATGGATCTCCAATTTTACCAGCACCATTTATTGAAGAGGCTGTCCTGTCCGCAATGTATATTTTTGGCTCCTTTGTGGACAATTAGCTGGCTGTAGGTACATGGATTTATCTCTGAATTTTCTGTTCTGTTCCCTTGGTCTATGTGTTTCTGTATCGGTGCCATACTGTTTTGATTACTATAGCTTTGTAACATATTTTTTAAATTAATTAATTTATTTATTTATTTTAGATTGTTATTTGTAGAGAAGCATAGCAAAGTGGGGAAGACATTTTTGAAAATGATTTTTTAATTTGCAGAACTTTTTATTTATTTATATTTTTATTTTTATTGAAGCATAAGTGATTAAACATATTTTGGAAGTACAACATTGACTACCATCATCTGTGTATAGCATATGTTGATCAAATCACTATTATTAGCATATTCATTATTGCCAATAGTACTTATCCTTTGTGCCTTTTATCCAATCTCTCTCCATTCCCCCTCCCTCCCACCCACCTCTGATAACCATAGATTTGTTCTCTTTCTGAAAGATTAATGGTTTCTCTGTTTTTTTCTTTTTTTTTTACACACCCCATAGAAACACTCATGTTTAATAAGTACATGCTAAGGTATCATTGGTGGGTTGGTTGGGAGGAGGAAAGGTGGGGCAGGGTTAACGCCCTCAGCCACCCAACTCAGGGCCTAGTTGCAGATGGCAGTGGGAGGGGCTGAGGCCTGCTGCTCTGCTGGCTGGTCTTCAGGGCCTCAGGGTGAATTTTGTAGCATATATTGAAGTCAAGGAGTGTAATGCCTTCAGGTTTGTTCTTTTTGATCACAATTGCTTTGGGTATTTGGGGTCTCTGGCTGTTCCATATGCATTTTAAAATTGTTTTTTCTGTTTCTGTGAAGAATGTCATTGGCAGTTTGATGGAGATTGCATTGAATCTGTGGATCACTTTGGATAATATGGTCATTTTAACAATATCAATTTTTCCAATCCATGAGCATGAGATGTCTTTCCATTTTGGGGTGCCTACTTTAACTTTTATTCGCATTTTATAATTTTCCTTGTGGAAATATTTCACCTCCTTGTCTAAATTTATTCATAGGTATTTTATTTTATTTTATTTTATTTTTGTTGCTATTATACATGGGAGAGTTTTCTTGATTTCTTTTTCTGCAACTTCGTTGTTGGTGCATAGAAATACTACTGATTATTGTATGTTGACTTTGTATCCTGCAACATTACTGAATTTGTTTATTAGGTCTAGGGTTTTTTAGTGGAGTCTTTAGGTTTCTCTCTACATAAAATCATGTCATCTGCAAGCAAGGGCAACTTGACTTTCTTCTTTCCAATTTGGATATCCTTTCTTTCTCTTGTCTTATTGCTCTGGCTAGGACTCCCAATACTATGTTGAATAAAAGTGTTGAGAGTGGGCATCCTTGTCTTGTTCCAGTTCTCTGGAAGCTTTTCCCATTTAGTATCACGTTAGCTATGGGTTTGTCACATATAGCCTTTATTGTGTTGATGCTTTCTTTCTATATGTAATTTGTTGAGAATCTTTATCATGATGGGATGTTGAATTTCATTGAATGCTTTTCCTGCATCTATTGAGGTGATCATATTTTTTTTCCTTCTCTTGATGTGATGTATCACATTTATTGATTTGTGTATGTTGAATCATCTTTGCATCCCTGGAATAAATCCCACTTGATCTTGGTGTATAGTCGTTTTGATGTGCTGTTAGATTCCATTTGCTTATATTTTATTGAAAAATTTTGCATCTGTGTTTATTAGGGATATTGGCCTGTAGTTTTCTTTTTTTGTTGTTGATGTGTCCTTGCCTGGTTTGGTATCAGGGTAATGCTGGCCTCATGTATGAGTATAATTATGAGTTTGGAAGAATTCTGACTACTTCAATTTTTTGAAATAGTTTAAGAAGTATTTAGCTCTTCTTTAAATGTTTGGTAGAATTCAGCAGAATGCCATCTGGTCTGGGATATTCCTTTGTTAGGAGTCTTTTGAGTACTGATTCAACCTCACTACTTGTTATTGGTCTATTTAGGTGTTCTATTTCGTTTTGGTTCAGTCTTAGTAGATTGTATATGTCCAGGATTTTTTTCATTTCCTCTAGGTTTTCATATTTATTGGCATATAGTTGTTAATAATATTCTCCGATAATCTTTTGTATTTCAGTGATATCAGTTGTAATATCTCCTTTTGCATTTATGATTTCATTTATTTGGGTCTTTCTTCTTTTTTTCTTGGTTAGTCTGGCTAATGTTTTGTCAATTTTGATTATATTTTCAAAAAACAATTTTTTGTTTGATTGTTTTTGGTATTGTATTTTTCATTTATTTCTGCTCTGATTTTTTATCATTTATTTCCTTCTTATTTTGGATTTGGTTTTTCTTGCTTTTCTAGTTATTTCAGGTGCATTATTACATTGTTTATTTGAAATCTTTCTATTTTTTTGATGTAGGTATTTATTAGTATAAACTATCCTCTTAATGCTTCCTTGGCTATATCCCACAGGTTTTGCTATACTGTATTTCTGTCCTTGTTTGTTTCAAGGAAGTTTTTATTTCCTTCTTAATGTCATTTTTTACCATTAGTTGTTCAGGAGCATGCTGTTGAATTTCCATGTTTTGTGTAATTTCAAAAGTTCTTGTTATTGTTTTCTGGTTTTATTTCATTATGGTCAGTAAGGATATTTGATATGAATTCAATTTTTTTGAACTTCTTGAGACTAGTTTTGTTGCCGAGCACATGATCAATCCTGGAGAATGTTCCATGTGCTGATAAAAATAATATGTATTTTGTGGTTGTTAGATTAAATGTTATGCGAATGTCTGTTGGGTCCATCTGGTCTATGGAGCCATTTAAATCTAATATTTCTTTGTTGATATTCTGTTTCTGTGATCTGTCCAATGCTAAGAGTGGGGTGTTAAATTTCCTAGCTATTATTGTGTTAGTGTCTATCTCTCCCTTTAGATCCAATAATATTTGATTTAAATATATGGTTTCTCTGGTGTTGGGTGGATGTATATTTATAATTGTTATAGCCTCTTGTTGTATTGATTCCTTTGTCATTATATAGTGACCTTCCTCACATCTTAGTACAGATTTTGATTTAAGGTCTTCTTTATCTGCTCTAAGTATAGCTACTCCTGCTGTCTTTTGTTTTCCATTTTAGTGGAATAACTTTTTCCATCCCTTCACTTTCAGTACATGTGTCTTTATAGGTAAGGTGTGTTTCTTGTAGGCAGCATATGGATGGGTCATTTTTTAAGTCTGTTCAGCCAGTCCATGTCTTTTAATTGGGGCATTTAATCTATTTACATTCAAGGTAGTTATTGATATGAGGCCGTACTCCTGTCATTTTGTTGGTTGTCTTCTGGTTGTTTTGTTTATACTTTATTTTTAAAAATTTTTTAAAATTTATTTAATGTTAAGAAGAAAATTATTTTCTCAGCATACAAATGAAGGAAAATATCATAAATTTAATTTAAAGTCAATTGATAAGAAGCAAATTTAACACAGAAAGTTTAACATCCTTACTGTGTAAGGAACTCTTAAAAATGAATTAGAAAAATCTTAACAGAAATTTGGTGAAGGACCTGAGCAGACAAGTCATGCACCCCAAGAAACACAAGTGGCTAATAAATACATTCTAAGGTGTTCATAGAAATGGAAATTAAAGTGGAAAAATAAAATATTTCATTTCTCAAACTGAAAAAATATGACACTCTATAATAATGGTGCTATGAGAGAATCAATGTCAAAATCTTCTAGTATAAGTATAAATTGGTAAAAATTTTTGAAGAATGGATTGGATTCATAAATAGAATTCTTTATAATGTTCATACACTTTCAACCAACTATTATTCTTCTTGAAACTGTAAGCAAATAATCAAAGAAAATATATATATATTTTTAATGTGGAAGGCAATTATATAAAGGTAAAAAATTGAGAATAAACTGAATGTCCAACAATATGAGAATAGCTAAATAAATTATGGACCTTCATAAAATGCAATATAATGCAGTTATTAAAGTCATAATTTTCAAGACTAAAGACAAATTTTCAAGAGTAAAGACAAATTTTCAAGCTGTAATATTAAGTGAAAAAGCAGGATGAAAAACTGCACTAAAAATAACTGAGCATGTCTGTTAGTCCATTTTGTGTTGCTATAACAGAATACCTGAGACTGGGTAACTTATAAATAACAGGTTTAATTGGCTTATGATTCTGGAACAGCTGCATCTTGTGCAAGCCTCAAGTTGCTTCTACTCATGGCAGAAAGCAGCATGCAGCTGGTGGAACAGGAGATCACATGGTGAAAGGAAGCAAAAGAGAGAGAGAGGAGGTGCCAGGGTTTTTTAAACAACCAGCTCTTTTGGGAACTAATAGAGTGAGAACTCATTCACTAAACCCTCCCCTCAGGGAGAGCTTTAATCCATTCATTAGGGATCCACCCAATTACTCAAACAGCTCCCAATACTGCCACATTGGTGAATATATTTCCATATGAGTTTTGGGGGGACAGCACTTCCGAACTCTCTCAGTATATTTATAAACTCAGATATACCTCCAAAAAAAGTCTGAAAAAAATTGTTTCATAATTTTTTTTTTGCTAAAAGGGAAATTTATTTAATGTAAATGCATACATTAATTTTAAAAAAATGATCTCAGATCGACAATCACCTTTGCACCCCAGGAAACTAGAAAATGAAGAGCAAACTAAGTCCAGACCTAGCAAAAGGAGTAAAATTAGAGCATAGATAAAAGAAATAGAAAATATAAAGAAAACAGAGAAAATCAATGAAACCAAAATTGGTACTTCGACAAGATCCACAAAATTGACAAACCTTTACCTAGATGGCCTAAGAAAAAAGATAGAAGACTCAGGTAACTAAAATGAGAAATGAAAGAGGGATCATTACAACCAAATATACAGAAATTCAAAGCATTTTAAGAGAAAATGATGAATAATTGTTGGTCAATAAATTAGATCATCTAGATGAAATAAATAAATTCTCAGGAACATGCCACTTACCAAAAATGAATTAAGAGAAAAAAGAAAACAGAAAGTTTGAACAGAATTATATCTGGTAATATGAGTGATTATCATTTTTTGGTTTCCTGATGTAAGACTTCCTTGAGGATTTCTTGCAGGGCTGCTCATGTAGTGGTGAACTCCTACAGTTTTTTTTTGTCTGGAATATACACATTTTACCCTCATTTCTGAAGGATAGTCTTGCTGGGTACAGTATTCTCAGCTGGCAGGTTTTTTCTTTCAGTTTTTTGAATATATCATCCCATTTTCTTCTGGCCCGTAGAGTTTCTGTTGAAAAGTCTGCTGTCGGTCTGATGGGGCTCCCTTATAGATGACTTGATGATTTTCTCTTGCTTTTCAAAGATTCTCTCTTTGTCCTTGAGCTTTGCCAGTTTGACTATAATGTGTCTTGGAGAGGATTTTTTGGGTTGAATCTCTTTGGGGAACTTTCAGCTTCCTGGATCTGAATATCCATGTCTCTCCCTATACCTGGGAAGGTTTTGGTTATTACTTTGTTGAACAGGTTTTCCATGCCTTTTCCTTTCTCCTCCCCTTCTGGAACACCTGTGATTTGAATGTTTGTATGCTTAAGGTTGTCTGGTAGCTCTCTTAGATTTTCTTCATTTTAGAAAATTTTTTTTCCTTTTTCTCATTTGCCTGGGTTATTTTAAGAACACTACCTTCAAGATCAGAAATTCTTTCTTCTGCTTGTTGTAGCCTGCCAATTAAGCTCTCAGTTGCATTTTTTATTTCATTGAGTGAGTCTTTCAGTTCCATGAGTTCTGCTACATTCTTTTATTAAAGTGTTATTTCTTTGTAAATTTCCTCCTTTATATCCTGGCTTTTTTTCCCCTCATTTAATTATGTTGTTTAACTGAGTCTTCTCATATCTCAGTGAGTTTCCTTAAGATTGTTGCTCAGAATTCCTTTTTAGTCATTTCATTAGTTTTCTGCTTTATAGGGTCTGGTATTTGAGAATTACTGTATTCTTTTGGTAATGTCCTACATTTTAGATTTTTGTATTTCTATTATCTCTGTGTTGATGTCTGGTCATCTGGTAAAATAGTTGCTTCTATTACTCTGTAGAGGGGTTTGAGGAGAGAGACATCCTCTTCTTTCTCCAGTCTCTGCTGGTGAGACTCCTTGTGTCAATGCTGTTGAGTGTCTGGCAGGCCACCTGTTTGGTGGCTGTGGCATTGAGATGCTTTTGTGGCAGCCATGTCTGTGGCAGTGGCTGTGGTTAGCCACCCATGTGGAAGTGACATTTTTGTCATGCTCCCTGTCTGCTTCTGGGTGGGGGCTGGTGCCCTTGGCTCTTGCCTAGGCCCTCTGCTGTTTGTCTGCTCCTGGTTGGAGGGGACTGCAGCCCTCAGCTCCTGCCTAGGCCCCCTGGGCATGCTTGCCAGCTTCTGGGTGGAGGGAGTGGCTGCCCTTGTCTCTTGTCTAGGCCCTCTGGTTGTGTTCTGCTGCCTACCTGCTTTTGGGTGGAGGTAATTTGTCCCTTTCTTTCTCTCCTATTATTTGTCCTTGCAGTTTTGTGGTTTTCTGTATTGATGAGGTTTGATTCTGTTCTCTTTGTCTTTATTCTTGGCTGGTAGTTTTTTTTCTATCAGTACTTTGAACATGTCATCACATCCTCTCCTGGCTTGTAGGGTTTCTACTGAGAAGTCTGCTGTTAATGTAATGGGGATTCCCTTATAAGTGACTTGATACTTTTTTCTTGCTGTTTTTAGAATTCTCTCCTTGTCCTTAACTTTTGACAGTTTGACTACAATGTGTCTTGGAGAGGGTTTTTTTGAGTTTGGGACTTTTTGAGCTTCCTGGATTTGAATTTTCCTATCTTTCCCAAGACTAGAAAATTTTTTGCTATTATTTTATTAAATATGATTTCAATATCTTTTTTGTTTTCTTCTCCTTCTGGAATGCCTTTAATTTGAATATTTGTTCACTTCATAGTATCTCCTAAATCTTATAGCTGCTGTTCATTCTTTTAAACTCTTTTTTCTTTCTTTTTTTTTTTTTTTTTGTCTTCTTGGATTATTTCAAAACAGGTGTCTCCAAGATCAGAAATTCTTTATTCTGCATGATCTAGCCTGTTGCTGAGTCTCAGATATGTTTTTAATTTTATTCAATGTATTTTTTAATTCCAAGATTTCTGGATTTCTGTTTGATTCTTTTTAATGATATCTATCTCTTTGTTGAATTTCTCATTCAGATCCTGAGTTGCTTTTTCTGATTTCCTTGAATTGTCTGTCTGTATTCTCTTGTATCTTAGTAAGTTTCCTTAAGATTATTAATTTGAATTCCATTTCTGGCAAGTTGGCAGTTTCTGATTCTTTGGTGTCAAAGTTACTGGAGCATTATTGTGTTTCTTTAGTGGTGTTATTATTCTTTGTTTTTTCTTGTTTCTTGTTTCACTGTGTTGATATCTGTGCAGCTGGTGGAATAGTCACCTCTTTGTATTTGTGCAGGGCTTGCATGGGGGAGGTTTCTTACCTGCAAATGTTTCTTTGGGTTTTGATTGGGTAGAGTGCAAGGCCACTAGGCAGGGCTGCTAGGAAGGGGACCTGTCAGCTACCTCTCAAGCAGTGGGTAGGGCTGCTAGGCAGGTTTACAGCAGTTGGGGTTGGGGGCAGCCAGCTGCTTCCCAGGCAGAGGGTGAGGCCACAAGATGGGACTGCTGAGGGAACCCAGCCAGCACTTCTCAGGCAATGGTTGGGGCTGCTAGGTGGGACTGTTCAATGAGAGACTTCCTGGCTGATTCTCTGGGATGGGGTGGATGAGCTTTACTTCCACTCGCCTTGGGTATGTTCATTAGGGTAGAATCCTGTGAGCTGTTTTTCTGGGTTTGAAACTTGGGCATACAGAACTCCGCCTACTGGTGGGAGTGGGGTGGGGGTGTCTGCTTGACTGATCTCTGGCCATAGATGTGGAGATGTGTCTGTTTAGCAGGACTGGGATTGGCTTCTCAGATGTTCATGGCTGGGGTCAAATCCACTCCAGGGTCCAAGGCTCAAGCCACTGGGATCAGGGTGTTGTTGCCTCTCTTGTGAATGCTCTGGAATGACTGCAAAGCCTTAACTCTGGGGAAGCACTGTGGCTTATGGTCCCAGGGCAAGGCATGCTTCTGCAATGGCTCTAGTGCCAAGATGGTGCTGTAGTGCATGGGTTTGTGTCACAAGGGTGGGAGTGGGGAGTGCACAGTATGTGCTCCTGTTCTAGAGCAATGCAGTGCATGTATTTTAGGCAGCTCCCTATACTTGGTTCTGGGCTTGCAGGGGTTGTGGAATCCTCCTGTAGTAGGAATTGTAGTCCTCTGTGGTGAGGATAGTTGTTGGTGTGGGTCCTCTTCCTACCCTTTACCCATGGAAGGGAAGGTCTCTCCTGCACCCATTTTAGTGGCAGAGACTTGGTGGCTCAGGCCATGTGCCTCTCTCTCCCTTCTAAGCTGCCATCTGGGCTTTTGTGCTCCACAGGGATCTAACCAGTCTCCTGCTGCACTCCTGCAATCTCCCACGGATGTTCCTGATGTTGGTGTTATCAGCACCATGTTCTAACTGAATGAGCTAACCAGCCATCCCTGGTCCTTTCTTGTGATAGGAACACTCTCTGGGCACCTCTAGTCCACTATTTCACCCCACCTGCCCTGTAGTACATTTTAAAATTACATGTTTACATATATGAATTTGGTTCTGAATTCAACACTAATCAAATAAAATTTTTACTTACTTGAAATAATATTTCAAAAGAGTTGAGAGAAATGACCAAATTTGTGGTTACAAATATTATTTTCTCCTTCTCTTCTCAGCCATTTGTCCACTTTTGCCCCTCCCTTGTTTCTTCTGTCTGCTGGATTCCTTCCTCCCTTTCTTCTTTAGGTTAACCATTAGGTCATTTGTTCAAAACTTAATGAGCACCTACTATTGAGCATCTACTTTTTATTTTAGAAGTAATTATTATAACAGTGAACAAAATACCAATTCTCTCATATTATTAGGTAAATATTTACTAAAAAATTACATGAAAATTTTGGTTTGTGCAAACCCAATAAAAGATGCTGCAATCATTTGATTTATATTTGTTTTACAAAGATATACAGAAAATACTGTTGAGATTCTTAAATACCCATATCTATCTTGCTTGAATTATACATATTTTGTAGGGGTGTGAAAATATCTTAAGCGCTAGAATTAATTTAAATGTCAGGTTCTATGTCAGGAACGATTTAGTGAAATTTCTTTAAACTGCCTTTTTTTCAAGGGAAGAAGCTTGACTTTACTCTGAATTTATTTACCCTTGTTTCTTTTAATAAAAAGTTTACTAGGAAAGACTTGGTGTCAGTTAACAAAAAAATGACTTCAGATTTACATTCTTTTAGCAATGGAATAAATGAACAAAGTTTGTTGTTTTGGTCCATAGAAATCCTATTATGCTTCATGCATAGCTCTAAAGAATGTGCAAACAAGTATTAGATCAATGACATGTCTTTGTAGTTTCTTTTACCAAGGTATTTAAAACTAAATATTCAAACCTTCATTCATGTGTCACATTGCCTTTCTCACCAGTACATTTATACCCTAGTACATTTCATTGCTAAAGGATATTTCTCAGGCTAAGATCCTAAATGCATTGAAACCTAGGCTAGAAGGTTAGCAGTGTCCTGACAAGGTGTTCCAATTAAGCAGCCACTCACTAGTGGCTTTGAAATTGTATTTGACACTAGTATTTGAAATTATTGTCTGTTATCTGCCATGAATGATGATGATGACATTAGAAGGAATTCCTGGAAAGATATTGCACAAAAGCAGTTTATCTTAGATAGGGGAGTAAAATTGCATAAAAGAGCTCGCTCATAAAATGTGATCAGAGAATGTGAAATAGAACAGTCGAGTTTCCAAAAACATTCATAATCTAGATGAGAGGTTTCTCTCAGACCTCTGCAATATACACCTACTTTCTGCCTAACTTCTCTTCCATTAGACTTTTTGATCCAGGAAAAAGTCCTACATATGTGTTGACAGTTTATTCTTGACCATTTTAAGCATGATCTTTTATAGTGTAGAAACTCTAGTACTTTTACAAACAGGCCTGAGACAATCATCTAGTTAGAAGCTTGATCCCAAATTTACACAGATAAGGCATTTTAGGCAAAATTTTAGAGTATTTTAGTAAGCACTATGTGAGAAGTCATATATTTAAACAATAAAATACATAAGTTTCTTCTTTGAGTATAAGACTGCATTTGTTATCTATTAAATTAGACCAAAGTTGGCTAAACCTCATGTTTTTTGTAGTTCTTTTGCATTTCAAATTAATGTTTTCCTTTCTGAAGTAGAAAGGAAACTTTTGAGAAGTTTTCTGATGGTCATTTCTATTTTTCTCAACGGTAAAATCCCAGAGTAATAAACCCTGCTACTAATTATAGTATCTTTTCCTGTGTAAAATGAAATGTAAAAATGTGATTTACAGCAATAAAAGCATGTCATGTATAAAAAGTTTTTAAGGTAGTTCTCATTAGTTATCGTGTGCTTTTATGTCACATTGGAAAGTTTTCTCTGTAGTAAATACAAACATAAAATATTGAGCTATTTGATGGATAAGCTGAATTGAAAAAAGCCAAGATAAAATATATAAATATGTCTGTATAAGTATTGCCTATAGGGTTATTTTAGTTAGAATGATTATACACATTCAAGCTGAAATGATAAAATTACATTGCAACATAATTACATTGAACTGTTTTGAGTTTTTTTACTCTGGGAAAGAAATTGCATTCCCAGCTGTTTCTCAACTCCTGTAATTTAAATAAGTAAACCTTTTGTTCTTAAAACTTACTTAGTTCCTTCTAATTCTGTTGATGGACATCCATTTCTGCTGCCTTATTTTATGTTAATATCTAACAAAAGAATGCCGTTAGCCTCCTGCCAGTAAAGGCCCCACCTCCTTTGTTGGGAGGGTGAAGAGGAGGGGGATTCTTTTTGAGGCTTTTACTTTACGGAAGACTTTAAACTTCCTCTACACATCTAGTCAAGAAGAGAATTTCTGCATGAGCTAAAAATTCCTAGGAAAAGGCTATAGCCCCCAAGTGTGGAAGGTGGTTCTTAGCTGTCAATTCCCTTTTGTTATTTGCTCAAATGGAATTATGAAATGTTCGTGGCTTTGTATGGCAGAACACATTTCTCTGGAGCAAATGCAAATGCGTTAGGTGTGCCCAGGTAATTTGAAATGCTCATGCTGGCAGCTTTTCTGCATGAGTAAAGCTGTTTAATTAATGCATTTTTCCCTTCCTTCTGATTAGTTGATTCTGATTTTCTTTGAATAAATTAAACTCTCTGTAATATGCTTCCTATAGCTTCTTGGGCTACCCAAGGCCTGATACCTCCCACCAGGAGGGCAGATGCAAAGAAATGAAATGATTCCTCTGCATATTTCTCACAGAGATTTTTCTCCCATACAAAAGACTGATTTTGTTTGTAATATGACTGGGGTGAGTGATGATGTGTTCAAAGAGGATCTTTGAGTTTCTGTTGATGTTGCTCTTTGGTAATTGTCCTTCCAACTCGAATTCTGGAAATGGGTGGTGGATCTGTTTAGTTTTGTTTTATTGATTTGGAGAGTAAACATTCAGCGAGGTGGGAAAGAAGTGGCATAAACACTTTCCCTAATAACAGTGCTCGTGTTAATGTCACTGCTAACTGCATGTGCCAGCTTCTACAGATGGCATGGGAAGTTAAAATTTTTCCACAAGCGCCACAGGTTTCTAAAGGAAACCTTTGATTTGTGAAAATAATTTTTTTGCATCAGAAAAGCAGAGTGGCATAGAATGAAGGCTGGGATTGGAGTCAGGAAGGACTGTGTTTTAAGCTCTAGCTCTGCCACTAACCAGGTTCTGTAAAATCAAGGCCTTCTAGCTATCATAATCTCCTACATGGGACCCTCCCAGCCCTTATATCCTCAAAATGAGAAATCTCGTCAATGGTTGTTCTAAGGTCCTAAACTCCTGTTGCATCTTAGGCTTTTGCTTTCAGAACCCAAAGTGAAATCCTTAAAGAGAATTTTCTTGCCCCCCCCCCCTTACATTCCCCTCATACACACTGCAGAGGTAATGCAATCATGTTCCTGAGAAAAATATTAATAAACATAATGATAATCACATGATCATTAGTTGATATATCTTTTCTTTCCTAGACACTTGAGACTTGTTATCAGCATTTTAGGTCCATTTTTATATATTTATGTATTTAACAGAGGTACACTGACTCCATTCTTTTTAAGACTTTTGTCAATGAATATTTTTTGCTTCTGAGGCCTTTTTGTTGTTGTTGTTTTCTCACTTCAAAGTACTCGGCATGCAAAGGCACCATACTTTGGGGTATCATGTTCTGAGCCCTGACAGAAATGAATGTCAATGCTATTGTTACAGTCACTTTCTCTATTTTTTTTATTCATATCTTTTACCTGCCTTCACTGCTCACTTAATAAAACTAGTACCTCTAGCTCAGGGCTAATTGACAGGGAGGTTTTGTAGAAATAGGTATAGCTCACTTTAATCTTTAGTACTGTTCTTGGAAAAGTTCTGTATTAAGAATTGGTCAAGAGGGGAACAATATTTTTAAACTGATCCTTATAATTATGTTAAGATCTTTTATGTTCATGAATGGTTTTCCTTGACATCCCTCACCACTCTAAGTAGTTAATGAACTAAATGTAGTAGTGTTTAAAGTAGACTAGTTTGATTTAGTGGATATTCCACTCCTTAATGTATTATTTTAACATGTGCATCCAGCTGTTTTCCTCTTAAAATTTTTTCTTTTAAAATAATTTCAAGCTTACAGGAAAGTTTCAAGAAAAGTAAAAAGAGCTCTTATATACTTTTCACTCAGATTCTCCAATTATTCATATTTGCTTTTGTTGGAGCTCAGAAAACAAATACCCCAAAGTATGGCGCTTTGGCATGCTGAGTACTTTGAACTAAAGGAGATTGGAAGGCCTCAGAAGCAAAGTCTTGCCCTGACCTTCTCCTGCCCTCCTGTCTCCTGCTGCTCTTTCTTCCCCGAAGCAACTCATAGAAACTAGAATTCTTATTCCCCAAGGCAGGTCATAGAAACTAGAACCTCTCTCCCCCAAATCAAGCCATAAAACTTAGAAAAGTCACTCTCTCTTTCTTCCTTCTCCCTTGAAGACCCTCATTCCATAAGAATTCTGCCCCATGTCTGGGAGGAAGGAATGCTACACAGAGCCCAAGAAGAACCTAAACAGAAAGGCCTTGCTGGGTTTCCCCTCTCAGTCTATTGTTATTAGAGCATCCTCTTTTGTCCCATTACATGACTGCATGGCTGTTCATTCTTCATCAAACCTAAGCATAAATATGAACAGTTTTCCCTGGGTCTTTGGGTCTTCATTTCTGAAGGCTCCCATGCCATGTAAAACTTTGATTAAATAAATTTATTTTTTTCTCCTGGTTAACCTGTCTTGTTATAAGAGTATCGGTCTTGACCCTTATGATAGGTGAAAAACGGTATCACGCCTTTTCACTCCTATACTTTATAATTCTCTTTAAATAAATACTTGTATATATTTTAGAACTTTTTCTGAACCAAAGGAGAATAAGTAGCAAGCATAATACTTGTTGTCCCTAAATATTTCAGTGTGTATTTCCTACAAGAAAAAAGGTACTCTCAAATATAATCATAGCACTACTACCAAAATCAGGAAATTAACATCTATACAATACTACCATTTAATCCACAGGCCCCACTCAAATTTCTCCAATGGTTCCATAATGTCCTTTATAGCAATCAATTAATCAATACATAAAATACGTTTTTTCTTCTGGTCTGGGATCAAGCCAGGATCATTTATTACATTTAGCTGTCATGTCTCTTTAGTTTTCTTCAATCTGGAACAAGTTCCTCAGTTTTTCCTTGTCTTTCATGACCTAGACATTTTTAGAATACTGTGAGTTATTTTGTACAATGTACCTCAGTTTGGATCTGTCTGATGTTTCCTTATGAGTAGGTTCTGTTATGCATTTTTGGCAAGAATATCATTAGAAGTGGTATGTTTTTGTCAGTGTATCATATCAAGAGGCACGTTGAATTGTCTCGTTACTTTTAATCACTGGTTAAAGTGGCATCTTCCAAGTTTCTTTGCTGAAAAGTTACTATTTTCCTTTTGTAATAAGTAAGTACTTTGTGAGGAGATATTTTAAGACTACATAAATATCCAGTGGTGATTTTCTAATTCTATCATTCTTTCTGCATTTGTTAGTTGGCATTCTACTGTAAGGAAAAACTTTCCTTTCATATCATATCTCTCTCTCTTTCTCTTAATAAAAATAAGTCTCATGAATTTCTATTTTATAAAATGGATGCAGAAATATTGCTTTACCAACTATGTGGGTATCCCTTAATCCAGTCAAGTTGACAACTAAAATTAACCATACATCCAACTTCCTAAAGAACATCTCCACTTAATAAATTATATTAAAATGTTTAATGGGTATTTTCTACTGTGTGGGCTCCCCCCTCCAAATACTTTGTATGTATTATCTCATGTAATCCTCCCAACATCTCTTTGAGATAGATACTATTATTTTCTCTGTTTTACTGCTGAGGATATTGAGTCAGAGAAGTTAAGCAACTTTCCCAGGGTCACACAGCTAGTCTCACTGGCAGTCTGACACCAGAAACTAGCCCCTTGACCACTCCGCTCTGCTGAAGTGCCTGCAGTCATTCAAACTCAAGATACGGCAAAAGTACTAACCATTTTCCCTACATACTGGCACCCCCTCTGGTCTTTCAGATTTCAGAGAATGATTCAAGCATCCATTTACTTTGTCAAGTTGAAGTCTAGTTATCATACGTAATTCTTTTTTAGCCTCTCACAGTAGCTTTTTTTTTCCCTAGTGTAGTGCTTGCTATATACATTATCATTGTCTGTTAATTTGCTTGAATCCTCCACTGGACTTTTATATCCTTGAGAGAAGGGGTGGTATAATGCTCTTCATAGTTTTATCCCTAGTACCTAGTACCCAGAAGCTAGTACGTAGCACAGGGCCTAGCACATTTAATACATATTTGTCAAATCAATAAATGAATGAATTGGTAGTAGTAAACCTTTTATAAGTGAGCAGTCAAAAGAGAAAAATGAAGTGACTTGCTCAAAGTTATACAATAAGCAGTGGCAGATTTACCATAAAGCAAATGAGACATAAGCTTCAAGGCCTATTATTTACGTGGCCCTTCCTGAGACCCTGGGATGGGCCTCAGCAATGTGTTCATGCGCTTCTTTTTTTGCAAAATTTGCAAATGGTTAAAAACTACTGTCTCTTTCCGTTTTGACTTTCTTTCCATTACACTTTCTCTCTTGTAGAATGGTATCTGAGTGGCTGCAGGCATTTTGGGGATCAGGGTAAGGAGGAATTGAAGTGGGAATATATTTAGCTGGGGTTTAAGTGGAATATATTTATGTTGTTTGCAATCAGCTGAGAGTATAATTATGTTATTGATACCTGTTAGGGGTAGGAATGGCTTGCAGAAATACTCTACCACTCACTGTGCTGTCTCACCTGGCACTATGACATGGAAGTTCAGCCCTAGAGGATATATCCTGATATGAACGTGTCCCGTGGTGTCCATCATAGGAAGTGTGTGACTAATGGAGGAGAAACAAGGTTGAAATCTATAGAACCGCAAGCTGGTCTGTGGAAAATTTTTCCAAATCCTACAGGTCATATCTGAAAGAAACTTAATAGTTTTCTCCTTATTTCCATTAAAAATAATTTACATGCTATTAATAGTAAATAATTATGATGCTGAAAGAAACTTTTCCAGACTATCAGTAATAAAACATATTTTTGATCAATGATGTTAGAGGAAAGATTGAATTATCTTTCTATTTTTCCTATGAAAACTTCTATTATAAAATCATTGTCATATGAAGAGATAACCTAAGAGTATGCAGCTTAAAAAGTAGGAACAATTTTGTAGATATGTGTCAAGCAGTTAATTCATATAAATGTTTTGTTATTTTTATGAATTTTCTGATGTTTGTGGTATTTCAGCTTTTAAAAAATTTATTTGTTGAGATTTCTAAATTCTAAGTAAATATTAATTTTGTTACCAAATATTGTTTTCGCATATTTTTTGTATTCTTTTTCTTAAAGACAGCCCTACAAAATTGTATAAACTTTAAGACCCAGTAGATCTGAATTCAATCTGATAACAGGTATGTGGTAGGTGCTCAATAAATATTTGTTGAGTGGGTGGATAAATGAATAAATAAATGAATGAGTAAAGAAAGCATCTTTTTACACAGGCTTCTTGGGCACAGAGGGCATTAGAGGAAATGCCAATCAGTTTGCAGTGGTGGCAACTAGGGGAAAAGAGTGTCCCACCTTAAGGTCTATGGTGGGTGGGGGAACTGTGCCAAAGGTGAAGGCATTGCCTCCTCCTCATCTTGTTAAGAGGCTGAGGAGACACAGCTGGAGTGAGGTGGGAAGTGGTGAATGGTTTGCAGGGTCACAACAGGGAGGGAATCCACATTTTGGATTCATTCTCTCATTGCGAATATTATCATATCTAACTTTGATAATGAGGTTTCTGGCAACAAAATGCAGGACTGACACATACCTTCCTTGTTAGTAGAGGTATTACCATATGACTTTTTCCAAATAGTAAATTATACTAAAAGCACATCCATTTCTACTTATTTGCAGTCTCAGCAGAGAATAATAAAGGCCAAAAAATTTTTGCTCTAATCTAAGATCACAGAGGCAGGAAAAAAATTAGTGATGACTTGGAAAATGGGAATCAAAAATCGTTGTTTTTTTTCTTTGTAACTAAACCACACTTCTGATAATATTGAGGACAAATCATAATTTGATTTGTGTTTTGATCTTTTCAAGGTCAGTCATGTCTGCCTCCATTTTTTTCAGGTAGATTTTTTCAGAATAAAGTCCTCAAAGTGGGAGGGAAGGAATATTAGGCAAAAACCTTGCATCTTCATTTTTAATCACTTTACTTATTTTTCAAATATTTATAAATGCTAAATACTCCACAAACACTCAGTTTCTGTCCAGATATACTGAAAGGAGAATGTTGTTTTCCATAAAAGGTAAAATGGAAGGTAAAAGGTAAAAAAGATACAATATTACATTTCACTAACTAACTGTGATTTCAATCCATGTAATAATAACATATGTATTTCCTAATTTATTTTATTTTATTTATTTATTTTTTATTTTTTTGTCCTTTTTGAGACTGGCCGCACCGTGCTCAGCCAGTGAGCGCACTGGCCATCCCTATATAGGATCCGAACCCGTGGCGGGAGCGCTGCTGTGCTCCCAGCGCCACACTCTCCCGAGTGCAACATGGGCTCGGCCCTAATTTAATACTGGGTTATCAGTCACTGTGCATTTTTTGAATGACAAAAATGCTTTGTTGGGATAATTAAATATAATACACACAGATATTTCCCTCATATGTTCACAATATTTATAAGTGAAAATATATAAGAATATTTAGGACAATTCTGATAAAACAAAAAGCACCCATAATCCTTGCAACTTGTTACTAATATTTTAAATTTTGTCTATTACCTTAGAAAACTTTTTATATGTATATATAAACATATGCATATGTTTCTGCACCATGCAACCATTAGGTAACTACTATTTTATAGACTGAATTTTTCTGTTAGTATTCTGTCTTAAAGATATATGTTTCTGTGTTTCTGCACAGTCTTCAAAATGATCATATTAATGGTTGGGTAACATTCAGTGAGTAAATGTATCCCCCTTTATTAAGCCATTCTTCTGTTGTGGCGTGTGGTAGGTAATGTGGGCTCTCTGGGTGGTGTGTCCCCTTCTGGAGGATGCGGGAGAGGAGGGTAGGAAAAGAAGAATTGAACATACTGAGAAAAAATTATTATATTATGACTTGAATCGATTTTTCCCCTATTATAAAGGTAATACATGGCAATTATGGGAAAACTAGGAAATCCGAGGGTCTACAAATAGGAAAAGAACTACTTACAATATGGCTACATGGTGGTCATACTAACCCCAACAGCAAGTATGGCTAAATCTTGATTATTTAGGAGCTGATATACTTTTGGACCATCACATAATACTGATTTTCCAGTTCTATTTCCACTTCTCAGCAAGTTTAGAAACCACAGGAGAAAGAAAAACCTACCTTGTCAACTTTTAGACGTATTTTATTTGGACTCCAAACAGTATCACTCAGCCTTATGGTGTTTGGAATGAGTTATTAATATTCCCAGAAATTACAACCACTCCTAAAGAATGAATAATTGCTCATCATTGAGAGGAATCAAAAAAGAAAATAGGAAACTATAAAATTTCTTAGGGGGCGGGGTGGTTAATTCCAAAAGAAAAAAATTTTTAAGGTTAAAACTACTGGAATTATAGTTGGAAAAAGAGTGCAGCTTTCCAAAGGGACTTTGTTAAAAAGGACAGCTCTTTTCTGGATGAATGAATTGTAGTATATTTGTTAAACAGCTACAGTACCTTACGAGCAAAACTTATCCTTCAGCCTTTCAATGAAAATCTCCTTTTAAGGGTGGACAGAGAATTTAAGATCTGTGGGTATTTTGGGTTTTTGAGTGGAGCAATTCTTCATTGTGTGGAACTATCCTGCTCATTGTGGGGTATTTAGCCCTGGTCCCGTTCACTAAAGTCAGTAGTGTCCCTCCTTCTGAGAAACAAAAATGCCGTCTCCCCATTTCTGTAAGTCCCTTAGTGGTAGAGTGGGATCAACTTCAGTGGAGGCCCACAGCTTTGGTTTCTAAAGTGCTAGTCCCTAATTTGAAGAATGGGCTCTATCCCAGACCCAAGGAAACATCATCACTAGGGCAGGGATCTGAAAATCTTTTTAATAAAGTTTCCTGGTAATGCTAATGTACCCAGTCCTCAGACTGGCTTTTAGGAATCAGAGGCTTACAGAAATAAAGGATTCCCTGCTCCCCCTCCTGTAAAACTCACTTATCCACCATTTTTTCTTCTCTACGTGGCTCTGAAACTTCATCCTTGCTTTACCAAAAGCACTTCCCATGCTCACTTGAGAAAGGGAAAAGATTTTTTTTTTATTATATGCCTGTGGGGGAGGGGACACTCTACATTCAGCCTGGCTTCAAAAATTACTGGTATGACATAAGTATTTATATTTCCATTTTTACAGATGAGAAAGCTGAGGGTCAGAGTGGGCTGATAATAATAATAGCTATTATGTGCTATGCAGTATGTAGATATGCTTGATTCCTCATGACAGTTTTGTGAGGTATGTACTATTTTCATGGCCCTTTTACAGATAAGTAAATCGCAGCTCAGAAAGATAATGGCCTTGCATAAGGCTGTGCAGCCTCTGAGACAAACTGGTGGAACTAGAATTACTCCTAGGCCTTCTTATCTCAAATTCCAGATTTGTTTTTGTGACCCAACACTGCCTCTGTGTCAGACGAGTACAGACTGTACCTGCTGGGCTGAAAAATCAGGGCCCGGCAGGGTTGGAAATTTTCAATAGAGGTAATAGAAATTTGGTAGAAAATGAAGACAACTGTCTGCTAGTTCCATTTCACATGCTCCCAGAACATAAACTAAACCAAGCAGAAGTTCATCAAAGACAGTGATGAATCTCAGATTGTGCCTTTTTAAGGCACTCAGAGATTCAAAGAAACATATAAAAATTCTAGGAGCAATAATTCTAAATTGTTTGGGGCAAGAGTACATGGGGAGGGCTATCCTGAATACATGATACTGAACTGAACCTCTTGCTTTATTCTTCTTTAAACCGAGTATTCTTAACCTGGGCCCCGCCTACTTCTAAAGGATCAATGGATAAAATTCAAGGGGCCTTGAAAAATGTAGGCGAGAGACCACAGTAATATTAGCAGTGCCTACGACTTTGCCAAAAATGGAAATGACAGATATTTTGATATCATACAGTGGGTGTTAAAGACATCTCAAACATCACTTTGCTCATCACTACTTTGAAAGTAGGGTAGTTATTAGACCTGCTGCTAGGTCTTTATTATTATTTAAAGTGTTACAAAAGAAGCACACATATTACTATATCATACATTTGATTTTTAAAATAATTTTGATAACTGTCTTTTAATATAATTGTTTTTTTTTTGTCATCCTATGTATTTTATTTTGTTTACTGAGGAGACTGCTATGACCTGAATGTTTATGTCTCCCCCAAATTTATGTTGAAACCTAGTCACCAATGCACTACCATTAAGAGGTGGGGCCTTTAGAAGGTGATTAGGCTCTGCCGTCGTGAATATGATTAGTGTCCTTATAAAAGAGGCCCCAGAGAGCCCTTTTGCTCCTTCTGCCATATGAGGATACAGCAAGAAAGCGCCATCTATGAAGCAGAGCAAGCCCTAACCAGACACTGAATCTGCTGGCACCTTAATCTTAGATTGCCCAGCCTCCAGAACTGTGAGAAATAAATTTCTGTTGATTACAAATTACCCAGTCTAAGATCTTTTGATATAGCAACCTGCATAGGCTGACAGGGTCTATGGGCTTCACCAGAATGCCAAAGGGGCCATGGCAAATAAAAAACCAAACAAAGAGACAAGAATTCAATTGACTTAATGAAAAGAATGTTTAATCTGTACTTACGTCTTTTAGCTCACGGCCCCCCTCACTTATTTTTCCTGACTCAGTTTAGATCCTTTGAGGTAAGAAGTGATAACATTGGCTGAGCAAAGAAGATGAGAAAATTCTCAGGAGGACCAATACTCAGTACGTTTTTTCAGTCACTCACTCACTCACAAATGTCTGAGCAGCTCAAGGATGCAGTCTGCTGCTAGATCAAGTACTGCAGGGTAAAGGAAACAAATTAAGGGCCCTGGGCCTAGTACTCTAGAAGCTTGTATGTTAACCTAGAAGGAGAATAGCACATTTACATCTTTTTCTTTTATTATTATTTTTAATTGATACATAATAATTGTACATATTCTTGGGGTACAGTGTGCTATTTTGGTACATATATACAATGTGTAATGATCAAATCAGGGTAACTAGCATATCCACCACCTCAAACATTTATAATTTCTTTGTGTCAAGAACATTTAAAATCCTCTTTTCCAGCTACTTGAAAATATAAAACAAATTGTCGTGCTTTTTAAATTTTACTATTTTTCCTTTTTCATTTATTTCTTAAGTGATCCATGAAAATTGTATATATTTATGAAGTGAAATGTGTGATATTTGGGTACATTTATACAGTGTGCAGTGATCATATCAGGGTATTTAGTATATCTATCATCTCAAACATTTGTCACATCTTTGTGTTGGGAACATTCATTATCCTCTCGACTAGCTACTTGAAGTTATACAGTAATTTGTTGTTGACTGTTGTCTATAGAACACTAGATCTTATTCTTTCTATCTTTCTACAATTTTGTATCTGTTGACCACCCTCTCCCCAGTACCCCTCCCCCGTCTCCTTATGAGTCTCTAGTAACCAGTATTCTACTCTCTACTTCTGTGATATCAGCCTTTTTAGCTCCTACATATGAGTGAGAACACGTGGTATTTCTCTTTTCTGAGCCTGACTTAGTTCACTTGACATAATGTCCTCCAGATGCATCCATGTTGCCACAAATGACAAGATTTCATTCTTTTTTATGGCCGAGTAGTGTTTCACTGTGTATATATAACACATTTTCTTTGTCCATTCTTCTGTTGATGGACATCTAGATTGATTCCATATCTTGGCTACTGTGAATAGTGCATAACAGCACATTTTTATGTAGCATTATCTCAGTAGGGTAGAGAGGTAGAAGATCAGAGTGGAAAGATCATGGACATTAGGGTTAAATGGTCTTGAATCTCAGCAACTACATGTTCTAGCTGTAGAACTTTGGGCAAGCTTTGCTGAACCTCCATTTCTGCATCTGTAAAATGAGTCAACCATCATCTAAATCATATGATTTCAATGAAGATTAAGAGAGGCGATATTGCTAATGTGCCTGGTATATAGTAAGTACTCAATAATAGTTCCTAGTTGTTATTATATACAGAGTATACGAGTGGTTAGGTGACCTTGGAACAAAGGTGATGGTGGTTAATACATAGATTTGAAGACCTACATGTACAGTCTTTCAATTAGCAATAGCTGCCTTTTCCAAAGTTCGGGCTGAGTGCCCTATCAAGAAGTAGCTAATATGAGACTTTTTGTTTGTCTGTTTGTTTTGTTTTGTGAGCCTCTGAATATGCCTCTTCTTTTTAGCTGTTTCTACATTTCTGCTTTCTGGAACACGCTGAATTACAGGTAATCTATGGAAAAAAAGTATTGCCTAACATTCTTCAGGTCATTAGTAATGGCCACCTAAAGCAATTTAAGTGTGAATCTTTTGATTTTTTTCATTAGATGCTAATTACATTTGGATAGGAAAGCATAAAACTCTCATATTTTTGAATGTTTTAAACCGCAATAATTTCTGCAGCTTAGGTAAATGCATTCTGTAGCAAACAATTCCAGAACAGTCACGATGACATTCGTGGCCATTTACTTTTCAAGGGGCACCAGCATAAAAATTTTTGGAACTTCTGATCAGTCTCCAGTTATCTGTCAGTCTGGAGTTAGCTGCCTTCTATCCCTTCAAAGGGTACACTCATCTCTGACAGAGATATGTTTAGAAGAAGATGTTGAGTGGTGGTCAAAGACGTTGGAGTGGGGACTCCTGTGCTCTTATTCCAAAAGGGTGAATAGAAATGCTCATCCCTGCTCTGTTTATTCAGAAATGGACAAAGGCATGTAGAAATGTGGTTTTTACCTTCTTAGGATACAAAAAACAAAATTTCCATCTATTATTTCTGAAAGGTTCCCAGGTAGATTGTGGCATTTTTAACACCCAGACGTCATGGAACTTGTTTAGTCCCATCATGGCCAGGACACATAAATTGTACTTTTCAAATTGAGTAGCAACAAGGAACTCAACTCTATCTAATTCCCAAAAGAGAGTACCCAACATACAGAAAAGGAGAGTATCCAAATAAGAATAGCCTTATGAAACTGTCAGAAAATTTATGTCAGTTTCTTTTTTTAAGAAATACTTGATTTGGTATCATACTCGTAAATGATAACAAATCCTTAGACATATATATAATTGCTATATTTATAGCACAGAATTCAGCTAATATATAATGGTATCATGCTTTACAGTACTTTTTTTTATTAGCAGGTAAAGCTTTGCATAATATCAGGGAGAACATTTCTGAGCCCTTTGACACTATGCTTTAGTTTGGGGATTTAAATCTGTGGAGATTATTTAGATAATATCATAAAAAGAGAATATGAAATTAGTCAAGTTCTGCTCTTGCAAGACATAGGCTGCCCAGAGTCAATGCCAAAGGAAGGCTTATGGAAAAACAACTTGCCCCTCCAGTACAGTGGAACAAGTACAGAATTGTACCTGAATATTAGGTCAATGGTCAACTTTTCAAAGGAGAAATAGAACTTGTTCTAAACAGCGGTGAAAGTAGATGGAATGAACTTCCAAGAGGAGACCTCAAACAGGCCAAAATGTTGTTTCCCAATAAACAAAATGAAAACGTGAATAATTACATTCTTCATAAAACAACAAAAAAATGCAAAGACCCTGGGGTGGAAAACATGGAATGACTTCTTAATTCATTTGCTGATAGTTCTTATCTTGACATTCTTTGCTGTTTGTTTAGAGTATAATGAAAATGATAGGGATTGAGAGAAAAGGCTAGACATCTTAAACAGTTCTAGACTAGAATAGCTAAGCTGCTTGGTGGGCAAGGAAAAAATATATGTATTTGAGAAAAGATACATCTACCTTGATGGGTTGCTTTAAAATGAGCAACTTCTAATCTTTCCAGCAATAAGGTTTAGCAACGTCTACTCTTGTCTACAATAGAAGGGTCATGGCAAACCACAATCTCGTTGTGAGGTAAGAATCCAGGAAGGTTTGAAAAATGTGCAGAGCAAAATCAGACAAGTACATTACTGCATGAACAAGCAGTGGAGACCTGATGCTTATTTTATTTAGCACTGAAAAGACCTTCCAGTAATATCTTACTCTTATATATTGCTGTGTAGTTCACAAAGCCCCTCCATTTCTGTTATCTGCTTTAATCTGGACTGTCCTTATAAATTCAGGAAAATTATTACGTGAACTTCACAGATGAGGAAACTGAGGCTCAGAAATCCTATCCTGCTTAAGACCACACAAGTAGAAAGAGTTAAAGCTGGGATTAGAACCCAGGTATTCAAATTTCTAGGCAGAGACTGATTTATCACATAGTGCCCCACCAGACTGGTTCTGGGTTCAACATGAAAAATATGGAGAGATGGCAGAGGATCAGGCACCAAGATGAAAATGAAGGCAACAAAACAGCTAGGAGCATGAGGACTATTAAGCCAAGAAAAGAAAAATGTACAGAACTAACCCTTGGGAGCTTTAGTAACAAAAAGTGAATGTTAAGTAGGTATTTTCCATTTTGATTAATGATGTACTGCTATGGGTCAAGTGTGTCCCCCAAAAGTCCATGTGTTGGAAACTTGATCTCCACTGTAACAGTGTTAAGAGGGTGGAAAATCCAATTATGGTATTTCAAAGGTGGGACCTTTGGGAGGTGATTGGATTGTGAGGCCTATACCCTCGTGATGGATTAATCCATTAATGGAGTAATGAGTTATCATGGGTGTGGACGGGTGGCTTTATAAGGAGCACGTGAGAGAGCTCCTGCCATCCTCACCATATGATACCCTGCACTGCTGTAGAGAGTCACCACCAAGAAGAAGGCTCTCACCAGATGTTCCCCCTAGATTGTGGACTTCCCAGCCTCAAAAAATGTAAGAAATAAATTTTGTTTCTTTATAAGTTACCCAGTTTTAGGCATTCTGTTATAAGCCACAGAAAATGTACTAATGCATGTACTCAAAGGCAGTGGATTGGAATTGCAAACACAAAACAAAACACACAACAGAGTTTAGTATCCATAAAGTAGTTCTGGACAGGGAGGGGTGTTCAGTGCTTGATAAGGTACCAAAAGGAATTGTAGAAACTTCCTTAGAGGCTTTCAAGCCCAGCAGGATGCATAGCTTATGAAGACATGCATCCCATAGCGGAGAGGAATGATCACTGAAATTTTCAGCATCTCTCAAAGGGCTGGACCATCTGGGAAGCATGTCTCTTGCCCCACTGGAATTCTACTTCTCTCTCCAACTTTATAATTGCAGTAAAGAGGCTGAGCAGTGGCCATGTGATGCTGCAGTCCCCAGCTCAGCCTTTGAGTCCAAGATGAATGTGGAACTCTGGAGCTGACAAGATGCTCTTAGTAGAGGTGAACAAGAACCTCCAGGCAGTGTTTGGCCTGAGAAGGGGGGAAATTGGGACCTTTTTCTTTATTCTCTCCTTACACTTCCCTAGAGGGGGAAATAAAGTGCTGGCAGCTCAGTTTTTTTTTTTTTTTTTTTTTTTTTTTTTGGTAACCCTGCCAAGAGAGTAATCGCCTCAAAGTGAAGGGAAGCAGCCCACAGCCTGTGAAATGCTGCAGCTTTGGGCCAGGTGGAACATTCTTTCCTCTTGTCTCATTATGTAAATCTTCACCTGCAAATTGGTGTGTGCATTCATCTGTCAGGCACCTGCAGCTTTAATCAGTTTCTCAAAGGGATCTGAGACTCAAGAAAGGTATTTTTAAAAGTATGTTAAGGTTTGTATGGCCAATCATTAAAGTGAAGGAGATAAGAAGTAAGAAAAAAAGCAAATGGGAACTACGAAATGACAAGGATCTGGGAAAGTTACCAGACCTGCCCCTGCCTTTCTTATAGGGCAACTAGAAGGCCTCAATCTCCACCTCCCTTCCCTAGCTCCCCACACTTCTCCTAGAAGTTTAGCCTCTGTCACTTTTTAATTTTATATGTTGCTATTCCATTTTTTGCTGGGTGGCTTTAATATTTTTGCACGTACTTATTAACTATGTTCTTAAAATGTTATTTTAAATTTCGAAGCATTTCAAACATTTAATCTAAATATAATATTGCAGACAACTATTCACTCCCAAGATAAAACAGATGTTAACATTTTGCCATATTTGCTTCCTATCTCTTTTTGTAAAGAAACATAATGGTATATGGTACAGATATATTTCCCTTTCCTTTCTTTTCCCAGAGGTAATCACACCAATCCAGAAATTGGCGAGTACTGTTCTCATGTATGTTTCCCATATATGCATGTGTCTTCACAAAATGAAGTCATCTGCCAACTTTTTCTATAAAGCACTTTTTCTATAAAGACAGTAAATATTTTAGGCTTTGCAGGTCTCTGCTGAATATTCTGCTTTTCAAATTAAAAAAAATTGTTTTATAATCTTTCAAATCTGTAAAAACCATTCTTGGCTCTTGGGCCATACAAAGACAGGCTGGGGGTTGGATATGGCCATTGGATGTTTTAACAATTTGCATATAAATAGAATCATGCTGTATGTATTGTTTCACAACTGAAGTTTCTTATTCAGCATTATGTTTATGAGATGTATATAAGTTGATATGTGTTGATCTACTTTAGTGGGCTATATTGTAGTCCATCGTATGAATACACCAGTTTCCTTTTTCATTTCTCTACCAAGGAACAGTTAGGTTGGTTCCCACTTTTTTCGTTATAAACAGTGTCACAATTTTATTTTATTTTATTATTACTTTTAAGCTATATTCTTTTTTTGGACAGTTTTTTTATTGAAATATAATTGATTATATGTATTTGTGGGGTACAGATTTGAATATCAATATGTGTGTACAATATGTCATGATCAAATCAGAATAATTAGTATACTCATGTTTACAAAAAAAATAATCAGTCTTTGTGACCTATAACTAATTTCTCACTACCCCCCATCCCCCTTCCCCTTTCCACCCTCTAATAACCACAATTCTGTTCTCTTTTTTTTGAAAGTTCAATGTATTATTGTGATTGTTTCTCTCTCTCTCTCTCCTCTCTCTCTCTCTCTCTCTCTCTCTCTCTCTCTCTCTCTCTCTTTTTCCTCCC
>NW_007727685.1:145095-156518 GCF_000696425.1 Galeopterus variegatus
CTCTCTCTCTCTCTCTCTCTCTCTCTCTCTCTCTCTCTCTCTCTCTCTCTCTCTCTCTCTCTCTCTCTCTCCTTTGTTTTACTTCTTTCTCTATTTATTTTAGCTCCCATTGATGAGTGAGGACATGCGGTATTTCTCTTTCTGTGCCTGGGCTATTTCATTTAACATAATTTTCTCTGAGTTCATCCATGTAACTGCAAATGGCAGAATTTCATTCTTTTTTATGGCTTAGTGGTATTCCATTTTGTATATATACCACATTTTCCTTATCCAGTCATCTGTTGATGGACATATAGGTTGGTTCCAACTCTTGGCTATAGTAAATAGAGCTGCAATAAACACAGGAGTGCAGGTATCACTTTGACATGATGATTTCCATTCCTTTGGGTATACATAACCAGGAGCAAGACTGCTGGATCATATGGCAGTTCTTTGTGAGATGTTTGAGGAACTTCCATACTATTTTCCATAATGGCTGCACTAATTTACAGTCTCACCAACAGTGTAGGAGGGTTTCCCTTTCTCCACATCCTCTCCAGCTTGTGTTATTCTCTGTCTTTTTTATAATAGCCAGTCTAACTAGGGTGAGGTGATATCTCAATGTGGTTTTGTTTTGCATTTCCCTGATGATTACTGATGTTGAGCATTTTTTCATGTGTATGTTAGCCTTTTCTATATCTTCAATTGAAAAATGTCTATTCAGCTCCTTTGCCCATTTTATTATTGGGTTACTTGTTTTCTTATTGTTGAAGTATCTGAGTTCTTTGTATATTCTGTGTATTAACTCCATGTTGGATGCATAGATTGCAGATATTTTCTCCCATTCTGTAGGTTGTCTTTTCATTCTCTTAATTGTTTGTTTTGTTGTGCAGAAGCTTTTCAGTTTGATATAATCCCATTTGTTTATTTTTTCTTCTGATGCCTGTGCTTTTGGGATCTTATTTGTAAAGTCTTTGCCCATTCCTACATCCTGAAGTGTTTCCCCTTTGTTTTTGTTTAGGGGTTTTAGAGTTTCAGGTCTTATATTTAAGCCTTTAATCCAGTTTTTGTTGATTTTGGTATATGGCAAGAAGTATGGATTGAGTTTTATTCTTTGACATATGGACATCCAGTTTTCCCAGCACCATTTATTGAAGAGGCAGTCTTTTCCCCAGTGTATGTTCTTGTTGTCTTTGCAAAGATCAGTTAGCTTTCATTATGGAGAATGGTATAGAGGTTCTTCAAACAACTACAGATAGAACTACAATAATATCCAGCAATCCCACTACTGGGTAAATATCCAGAGGATTGGAAAGCATTATATGGAAAGGATACCTCCACTCCTATGTTTATCACAGCTCTATTAACAATAGCCAGGGTACAGAACTAACTTAAATGTCCATTGATGGATGACTGGATAAGGAAAACATGGTATATATACTCAATGGACTACTACTCTGCCATAAAAAAGAATGAAATTCTGTCATTTGCAGTAACATGGAGAAAGTTAAGTGAAAGAAGCCAGGCGCGGAAAGAGAAATACTACATATCTTCACTCATAAGTGGGAGCTGAATCCATAAATAAACAAGTAAACAATAAAGAAAGACAGAGAGAGAAAGAAAGAAACAACAATCACAGTAATATGTTGAACTTTTAGAAGCAGAAAAAGAAACTGTGGTTACTAGAGGTGGAAAAGAGGAGGGGTAAGGGAGAGGGTGAGGGCCTAATGAGAAATTGGTTAATGAACACAAAGAATGATTATGTATTATAATGATGAATAAGCTAATGATCCTAATCTGACCATCACACATTGTATACAAATATTGAAAATCAACTTTGTACCCTACATATATGTATAATAAATTATCTTTAAAAAAATCAGTCAGCTGTATGTATGTGGGTTATTTCTATGTTCTCTGTTCTGTTCCATTGGTCTGACTGTCTGTTCTTACAGCAGTATCATGCTGTTTTGGTTACTACAGCTTTGTAGTATAGCTTGAAGTCAGGTGGTGATACAGCTCTACTTTACTTTTTTTGGCTCAGGATTGTTTTGGCTATTTGGGGTCTTTTATTATGAATGTTAGGACTGTTTTTTCTATTTCTATGAAGAATGTCATTGGTATTTTGATGGGGATCACATTGAACCTGTAGATCACTTTAGGTATTGTGGATATTTTTACAATGTTGATTCTTCCAATCCAAGAGCATGGAATGTCTTTCCATATTTTTGTGTTCTCTTTAATTTCTTTCAGCAGTGATTTGTAGGTCTCATTGTAGAGATCTTTCATTTTCTTGGTTCAATTGATTCTTAGGTATTTCACTTTTTTGGTGACTATTCTAAATGGGCTTGCTTTCTTGATTTCTTTTTCTGCTAGTTCATTATTGGAGTATAAAAACACTACTGATTTCTGCATGTTGATTTTGTATCCTGTAATTTTACTGAAATCATTTATCAGCTCTAAGAGTTTTTTGGTAGAGTCTTTAGGTTTTTCTATATACAGGACCATGTCATCTGCAAACAGGGACAGTTTGTCTTCATCTTTCCCAGTCTGGGTACCCTTTATTTCTTTCTCTTGCCTGATTGCTCTGGCTAGTACTTTCAATACTGTGTTAAATAGGAGTGGTGAGAGTGGGCATCCTTGTCCTGTTCATGTTCTTAAGGGAAAAGCTTTTAGCTTTTCCTTATTCAGGATGATATTTGCAGTGGGTTTGTCCTATATGGCTTTACTATGTTGAGATACATTCCTTCTATACCTAATTTGCTGAGTCTTTGTCATGAAGGGATGTTGAATTTTGTCAGATGCTTTTCAGCATCTATTGAGATAATCATATGGTTTTTGTCCTTGATTTTGTAGATGTGGCATATCACATTTATTGACTTGCGTATGTAAAGCCATCCATGCATCTCTGGGAATAATCCCACTTGATCATGGTGTATAATTTTTTTAACGTTTTGCTATATTCTCATTGCCAATATTTTGTTGAGGATGTTTACGTCTATGTTCATCAAAGATGTTGGCCTACAGTTTTCTTTTTTTGTTGTATCTTTGGTTTTTTTTTTTTTTTTTTTTTTTTTTTTTTTCTATTTCTGTGAAGAATGTTATTGGTATTTTGATGGGGATTGCATTGAATCTGTAGATTGCTTTGGATTTTCACATTGTTAATTCTTCCAGTTCAAGAGCATGAAATATCTTTTCATCTTTTTGTGTCCTCTTTAATTTATTACAGCTGTACTTGGTAGTTCTCATTGTACAGATTGTTCACCTCCTGGGTTAAATTGATTCCTAAGTTTTTTTTTTTTTGTGACTATTATAAATGGGTTGCTTTCTTGATTTCTTTTTCTGCTAGTTCATTGTTTGAGTATAAAAATGCTACTGGTTTTTGTGTGTTGGTTTTGTATTCTGTAACTTTACTGAAACCATTTATAGGATGATATTTGTGGTGGGTTTGTTGTATATGGCTTTTATTGTGTTGAAATTCTTTCCTTCTATACCTAATTTGCTAAGAGACTTTATCATGAAGGGATGTTGAATTTTGTCAAATGCTTTTTCTGTGTCTATTGAGATAATCATAGGGCTTTTGGCGTTGATTTTGTTGATGTGTTATATCACATTTATTGACTTGCATATGTTGAACCATCCTTGGATCTGTGGGCTGAATCCCACTTGATCATGGTGTATAATTTTTTTGATGTGTTGCTGTATTCTGATTGCTAATATTTTGTTGAAGATTTTTACCTCTATGTTAATCAGAGATGTTGGTCTGTAGTTTTCTTTTTTTATTGTATCTTTGTCTGGTTTTGGTGTCCGGGTGATGCTGGACTCAGAATGAGTTTGGGAGAATGGCCTCAGTTACAATTTTTTGGAATAGTTTGAAGAGAATTGGTATTAATTCCTCTTTAAATTTTTGGTAAAATTCAGCAGTAAAGCCATCTGGTCCTGGGTTTTTTAGCATTGGGAGACTGCTGATTACTGTTTCAAACTTGTTGCTTATTATTGGTGTGTTTACATTTTCTGCATCTTCTTGGTTCAGTCTTGGTAATCTGTCTGTGATTGATTTGGATGTTGGATGTGATAGAGTTGGATGTGTTGTCCCCCCAACACTCATCTGGAAATCTGACCCCCAGGATGTCAGTGCTGGAAGCTGTTTGAGTCATGGGGGCGGATCCCTCATGAATGGATTAATGCTCTCTCTGTGGGTTGGGGACAGGGAGTGAGTTCCCACTCTATTAGTTCCTGTGAGAGCTGGTTGTTTAAAAGACCCCGGCCCCTCCCCTCTCTGTCTTGCTTCCTCTCGCCATGTGATCTTCTTGTATCCACTGGCTGCCTGCCACTTTCCACCATGAGAAAAAGCAGCTTGAGGCCTGAGCCCGATGCAGCTGTCCCAGAATCATAAGCCAAATAAACCTCTGTTCTTTATAAATTATGCAGTCTCAGGTATTTCAGTTATAGCAACACAAAACGGACTAATACAGTATGTGTCCAGAAATTTATCCATTCCTCCAGGTTTTCAAATTTGTTGGCATATAGTTGTTAGCAATAGTGTCTGATGATTCTTTGTATTTCTGTGGTATCAGTTGTAATGTCTCCTCTTTCTTTTCTTATTTTTGTTATTTGGGTCTTCTCTCTTCTTAGCTTTCCTAGTGGTTTGTCTATTTTGTTTATCTTCTCAAAAAAACAAATTTTTGTTTTATTGATTCTTTATATCGTTTTTTGGGTCTCTATTTCATTTAGTTCTGCTCTGATGTTAATTATTTCTTTCTGTCTACTAATTTTGAGGTTGGATTGTTCTTGTTTTTCTAGTTCTTTGAGGGATAGCATTTGGTTGTTTATTCAAATGCTTTCTATTGTTTTGATGTAAGTGTTTACTGCAATAAAGTTCCCTCTTAGAACTGTTTTTGCAGTATCCCACGTTTTGTTATTATGTGTCTTTATTTTTGTTATTTTCAAGAAATTTTTTGATTTCCTGTGTAATTTCTTTTTGGACCCAAAGGTTATTCATTGAAACCCGAGAAACTATACAAAATTTGTTTAATTTCCATGTGTTTGTATCCTTTCCAGAGTTTCACTTGTTATTGATTTCTAGTTTTAATCCATTGTGGTCTGAAAAGATACCTGAAATAATTTCATTTTTTTTTTTTCCTTTTTGTCTTTTTTCGTGACTGGCAAGGGATCGCAACCCTCAGTGTCGCACCCGTACTGGACCGGCCATGGGATCGCAACCCTCGGTGTTGCTCCTGCCCCTCGCTCAGCCAGTGAGCGGCCAGTCCGCATGCGGGATCCGAACCCTCGGTGGGAGCGCCACCGTGCTTCCCAAGCGGCGCACTATAGTAGTGCGCCACCGGGCCGGCCCAATAATTTCAGTTTTTTAAAATTTGTTGAGACTTGATTTATGACCTAACATGTGGCCTATCCTGGAGAATATTCCATGTGTTGATGAGAAGAATACATATTCTGTAGTTGATCAGTGAAATGGTCTGTAGATATCTGCCAGGTCCAGTTGGTCTAAAGTGTAGATTAAATCTTCTGCTTCTCTGTTGATCTGTTTCCTAGAAGATCATTCTAGTGCAAGAGGGGTGGTCAGGTCCCCTACTATTATCATATTCGGGTTTCTTTCTTTAAGCCTAACAGTGTTTGCTTTATATATATGAGTGCTCTGGTGTTGGGTGCATATATGTTTATGAGTGTTATGTCTTCTTATTGGATAGATCCCTTTATCATTATGTAGTTGGCTTCTTTGTCTCTTTTTATGATTTTTGGTTTCAAGTCTGTTTTATTTGATATAAGAATAGCTACTCCTGCTCGTTTTGGGTTCCCATATGTGTGTTACATCTTTTTCCATCCCTTCACTTTTAGTCTGTGTGTGTCTCTACAGGTGATGTGAGTCTCTTGAAGACAGCATATAGTTGGGTTTAGCTTTTTAATCCAGTCAGTCAGTCTTTGTCTTTTGAGCGGGGAGTTTGGTCCATTTATAGTTATGGTTGTTATTGAGAGGTATCGTCTTACTCCTGGCCTTTTATTGATTTTCTTTTGGATGTTTTAAATATCTTTTGTTCCTTTTGTCTCCTTTTACTGTTTGTCTTTGATGTTTGTTGGTTTTTTGAGATGGTAAAATTTAGTTTCCTTCTCTTTTGAATTTGCATTTTCATTCTACCAGTGGTTTTTGTTCTTTCTTGTGTATTCATGGTAGTGATCATTGTTTTTCTAATTCTAGATGCAGGACTCTCTTGAGGATTTATTTCAGGGCTGGTCATTTGGTGGTGAACTCCTGCAGTTTTTGTTTGACAGGAAAATACACTATTTCTCCTTCATTTCTGAAGGATACCCTTGCCTGGTATAGTATTCTTAGCTGGAAGTTTTTTTCTTTTAGTATTTTAAATATATCATCACTTTTTAATTCTGGCCTGTAGAGTTTCTTTTGAGAAATCTGCAGTTTGTCTGATAGGGGCTCCCTTACAAGTGACTTGATGCTTTTCTCTTGATGGTTTTTGGGTTCTCTCTCTGTCTTTGAGCTTTGTCAGTTTGACTATAATGTATTTCAGGGAGGATCTTTTTGGATTGAATCCGTTTGGGGATCTTTAAGCTTCCAGCATCTGAAGGTCCATGTCTGTCCATATACCTGAGCAGTTTTCTGTTATTATTTCATTGAACAGATTATGAATGCCTTTACCTTTCTCCTCCACTTCTTGAATATCAATGATTCGGATATTTGTGTGCTTCAAGTTATCTGCTAGCTCTCCTAGATTTTCTCCATTTTTTAAAATTCTTTTTTTTTTTTTTTGTTTTTTTGCTTTCTGGGTTATTTCATAAAGACCATCTTTGAGATTTGAAATTCTTTCTTCTTCTTGCTCTAATCTGCTGCCGAAGCCCTCGATTGTGTTTTTTATTTATTAAATGGGTCCTTCAGTTCCAGGAGTTCTGCTACATTCTTTTTAAATGTATTAATCTCTGTAAATTTCTTCCTTAATATCCTGTATACTTTTCTAGTTTCATTATGTTGTCTAACTGAGTTTCTCTTATCTGATTGAATTTCCTTAATATAGTTACTTTGAATTTCTTTTCAGTTATTTCAAGGGTTTCCTGTTCTGTAAGGTCTGGTTCTTGAGAATTATACTATGCCTTTGGCTTTGTTATATTTTCTTGGTATTGTTCTTGTTTTGTATTTCTAGTATCTCTACATTGATTTCTGGTCATCTTGTAGATCAGTTGCTTCTATCACTCTGAAGGACTTTGAGGAGAAAGACTTCCTTGTCTTTTTCCAGGTTCCTGTGGTGACTCTCCTTCTGTCAATGCAGTTGCATATGCAGTGGGCCACCTGCACAGTATTAATGGCTGCTAGTATGGCGGGAAGCCATCCTTTCAGTGGTAGAATCTGTGGTGGTGGCTATTTTGGACCACTTCCCCAGTTACAGTGGTATAGGTTCTTGTCTTCTGTGTGGGTAGGGCAGAGTGCTTCCTAGGGTCTTTGCCTGCCTAGACCTCCCCAGGTCATGGTGGAGCAGGTTCCTGCCTTCTGCTCAGGCAGGACAGAAGGCTGACTTGGTTTCTTGCCTGCTTAGGGCTCCCCAGGTTGTGGTGGCATAGGTTCCTGCCTTCTGTGTATGCATGGCAGAGGGCCACCTGGGGTTTTTGCCTGCCTGGGCCTCCCCAGGTTGTGGTGGTGTGGGTTCCTGCCTTTTGGCAAGACAGAGGCTGCCTGCCTAGACCTCCCCAGGTCATGGCAGCATGGGATCCTGCCTTCTGTCACCCTTGGATTGTTACTGGGTTGTTTCATATATTTTAGTCTTTCTTCCACAAGAAAATTTTGAGGTCCCTGAGTACAAGGATTCTACCTTGGTACTAACACAGGGCCAGACACAATGTAACTACTCATTCAATACTTTTTTTAAAAAATTGAGGTGAAAGTCATGTAACATATAACTAGCCATTTAAAAATGGACAGTTTAGTACCATTTAGGGCATTAACAATGTTATTCAACCACCACCTTTATCTAGCCTCAAAACATTTTTATCATCCCCAAACAAACCCCAATGCCCATTAAGCAGTCACTTCTATTCACCATTCTGCCTACTCCTGGCAATCACCATCAATTTTCTGTCTTTGTGGATTTACTTATTCTCTATGAGTTTATCTGGTCTTGGTATTTCACATATATGGAATCATGAGGATCTTGTTAAAATTTAAATTCTGATGTAGTACGTCAGGGTTGGGACTTGAGATTCTGCATTTAGATCAAACTCCCAGGTGATGTCTATGCTGCTTGCCCATAGCTCACACCTTGAGGTAGTAAGTTCTTATGGTATAGTCATTTAAATTGATCATAATCCAGGTGCCAGTATATAGTAAAAATTAATGGTGAATGGCCACTAACACGACTATATAATAACAAGTATCATAGAAAGTTTGGAGAATTTGAAACCCTCATATTCTGCAGACAGGAAACCAAATGTTGCAAGTATTTGGAGAAGAGTTTATCAGTTCTTCAAAAAGTTAAACATAGAGTTACCAACAATTACAGTCCTAGGTGTGTACTCAAGAGAAGTGAAAACACACATCCACACAAAAATATTATATGAATGCCTATAGCAGCATTATTCTTAATAGCCAAAAAGTGGAAACAACTCAAACATCCATCAAATAATGAATGGATAAACAAAAAGTAGTGTATCTCTTCAATAAAATATTGCTCATTAATAAAATTTGTGAAGTACTGATTCATGCTACAACATGGATGATCCTTGAAAACATGATGCTAACTGAATGAAACCAGTCACAAAGGCCACATATTTTATGATTTCATTTATCTGAAATGTCTAGAATAGGGAAATCCACAGAAACAGAAAGATTAGTGGTAGCCTATTGCTAGGGAGCTTGGGAGGGAAATAGGGAGTGACTCCCCATTAGCATGGCATTTTATTTTAGTGTAATAAAATTTTTCTAAATTTGATTAGTTTAATGGTTGCACAACTTTGTGAATATATAAAAAATCAATGAACTGTAAACTTTGAATGTGTAAATTGTATGGTATATGAGCTATAATTCAATAAAGCTATTGCAAAAATCACAAAATAAAAATTAAGGTTGACTTTTGGGTATTACCTTGTGGCTAGCATTTCAGGCTGTGGTGAAACCAGACCACTGGTACAATTTGGGCTATTGTGTCACTTCCAAACTTATTTGGGTATACAAAAAATTTCAGAAAATACTGAGATTGTTGGCAATTCTATAATTTCTATGTAGAAGAGGCTTTGGTTGGAAGGGGCTAGGATATTAGTTTTGAGGCTGTTTACACAGCCTGCACACTTTTTTTCATAGATTCTGTCTTTCGTTGTGGTGGTTAAGAGGAGAGGTTGACTGACAGAGATTATGGGAAGAAGACTAGGTCCTTCTCTATTCCCAGCCTGCAATTTGGCTTCACTATCACCTGATCTCTAAACTGGGAATTGAAATATAAGCTTTGTCAGTGTAGAGATTATGTTTTAGTAGTTTACCGCCATCTCTCTTACACCTGCCACATATAGATTTGCAATAAATGTGTGCTTGATGAATAAATAATGCTATCATTTCTTAGAAGTTATATTAAAAGGCCAACAAAGTTGTGGGGGCTCCAATAAATAACTCATGCTATTTTTGAAAAAAAAAACTGAGCATAAAGATAAAGAGGTGTCAGATGGAGATCAAAATGTCAACTTTATTATCACTAATAGTTAAGTTGGAGGACATGGCTTATATCTGATGGCATTTGGAACTATGAACGCTAAACCTCAGAACTAGGTATACTTAATATGCTAGATTGTTGCAGTAGTGGTCCCAATAAGTTCATACCTCCCCAGGTATTTTCCTCCTACACTGATTCTGGGTTCAGCCATGTAACTTGCTTTGGTAAATGTGACATTAGGAAATGTGACACAAACAGACATTTAGAAAAATTCTTGTACATTCAGACTTCCCCCACTTTTTTCTTTCTTTTTATAAAATATGTTTGTTTTTAATTGACATGTATTGATTGTACATATTTATGGAGTACAGAGTTTTATTTGAATACCTGTATACTATGTGTGATGATTCAATAAGGGTAATTAGCATATTTCTCATCACAAAAATTTATCATTTCTTAGTGATGAGAACATTTGAGCTCCTATCTTCTAGCCATTTGAGAACATACAATAAATTATTGTTAGTTATAGAAGCCTAGCGCTATTGTGCATCACTAGAACTTATTTTTCCTATCTAGCTGTAATTTTGTGTCCATTAACCAACCACATCACAATTCTGCTCTCTACTTCTAAAAGCTCAAGTTTTGTTTTTTTCTTTTTTTTCTTTTAACTCCCACATATGAGTGAGAACATGTGGCATTTGTCTTTCTGTACCTGACTTATTTTTACTTAATATAATGTCTTCAAGGCTCATCCATGTTGCTGAAAATGACAGGATTTTATTCTTTTCATATCTGAGTAGTATCCTATTGTGTGTGTGTATATATATAAATATATCACATTTTCTTTACCCATTCATCTCCTGATGGGCACCTAGGTTGATTCTATTATCTTGGCTATTATGAATAGTGCCACAATAAACATGGGAGTACAGATATCCTTTGGCATGCTAATTTCCTTTTTTTTTTTTTGATAAATACCTAGCAGTGGAATTGCTGGATCATATGGTAGTTCTATTTTTAGTTTTTTAAGGGACCTCCATGCTGTTTTCCATAATGGCTACACTAATTTACATTCCCACTAACAGTGTTTGAGTTTCCTTTTCTCTGCATCCTCACCAGCATTTTTTTTTGTCTTTTTGATAATAGCCATTCTAACTGGGATGAGATGATACCTCATTGTAGTTTTGATTTGCATTTCTCTAATGATTAGTGATGTTGAGCATTTTTTCATATACCTGTTGACCATTTATATTTCTTCTTTTAAGAAATGTCTGGGCCGAGCCCATGGTGCACTCAGGAGAGTGCAGCACTGGGAGCGCAGCAGCACTCCCGCCATGGGTTCAGATCCTATATAGGGACGGCTGGTGCGCTCACTGGCTGAGCGCAGTGCAGCTGGTCATAAAAAAAAAAAAAAAGAAATGTCTATTCAGGTCAGTCGCCCATTTTAAAATCAGAGTTGTCCAGAGCCATAGAGCCCGGCTGTTGCCTAAGAGCCCGCCTGCCTGTCCAGAGCCAAAGATCCTACCCAGCTATTGCCTCGAGGCCTCAGAGCCTTGTTTGCTGTTATCTTCCGTCCCTCCCCCTCCTGTGCACTATGGGTGTAGGTTACTTTGCAACTTGCCATAGATAACGAGAATTTTCCATTTACCGGAACAACCCGCCCTGTGGTTTTCTCAGTAAACCATCTGCTGCTTACTTCCTTATCTGCTGATTCCCTCCTGCTGTCTATATAAGCTGTGACCTTCTGGCTAATAAACGAGACTTGATCAGAATACTGTCTTGTCT
>NW_007727685.1:156692-244755 GCF_000696425.1 Galeopterus variegatus
TTTTTTTTTTTTTTTTTTTTTTTTTTTTTTTTGCTGTTGAGTTATTTAAGTTCCTTGTATATTATGAATATTAATTCCTTGTAGGATGAAACGTTTGCCAATATTTTCTCCCATTCTGCTGGTTGCCTTCTCACTCTGTTGTTTCTTTTGCTATGCAGAAGGTTTTTAGTTTGATGTAATCTTATATGTCTTTTTTTGCTTTTGTTGCCTGAGCTTTAGCAATCTTCTCCATAAAATTAAAGACACAAAAACTGGAAAGACATTTCATGTTCCTGGATTGGAAGAATTAATATTGTTGAAATGAGCATAGTACCCAAAGCAATCTACATATTCAATGCAATCTCCATCAAAATACAAATGAAAATTTTCACAGAAATAAAAAAAAAAACCGCAAAAAACAATCCTAACAATCATCTGGAACCACAAAAGACCCTGAATAGCCAAAGCAATACTGAGCAGAAAGAACAAAACTAGAGGCATTACACTACCTGACTTCAAAATATACTACAAAGCTATAGTAACCAACACAGCAGGGAACTGGCATAAAAACAAACATGCAGACCAATGGAACAGAATAGAGAACCCAGAAATAAATTCATGTACACACAGCCAACTCATTTTTGACAAAGGCACCAAGAATGTACATTGAGAAAAGGACAGCCTCTTCAATAAATGGTGTTGGGAAAACTGGATATCCATATAGAAAAGAAAAATCAGATCCCTGTCTCTCACCATAAGCCAAAATCAATTCAAAATGGATTGAAGACTTAAATGTAAGACCTGAACCTATAAAACTATTAGAGGAAAACATAAGGGAAACACTCCAAGACATTGGTCTGAGCTTTTCCCCTCTTACTTCTGGGAAGCCTTTTATCACCATAAGAATAATCCTATGTTAGGCTTCTGAAGGATGAGAGAACATGTGAACAGAGGCCCCAGCTATATCAATCATCTCGGCTGTCCCAGATGAGACCCTGGAAATGTGAGTGAGGCTATAGCAGACCATCCAGGCCCAGTTGACCTAGCCTAGACTAGCAGATCCTGTCCAGCTAACCAATAGAATCATAAGAAATAATGTTTGCTGTTTTAAGCCACTGTTGTGAGTTGAATTGTGTCCTCTAGAGATATATATTGAAGTTGTAACTCCTGGTACCTGTAAATGTGATCTTATTTGGAAATAGGGTTTTTGCAAATGTAATTAAGATATAAATTAAGATGAATTCCTACTGGAGCAATGTGGGCCCTTAATCCAATATGACTGGTGTCAGAAAAGGAGAAGGGACACAGAAGCTGACACACAGAGAGAATACTATGTGACAATGCAGGTAGCGATTGGAATGATGAGTCTACAACCCAAGGAAAACTAAGAATTGCTGGCAACACCAGAAGCTAAGAGAGAGGCATGCAACAGATTCCCTAGAGCCTTCAAAGAGAACATGGCACCTCGATTTCAGAATTCTTACCTCCAGAACTGTGAGAGAATAAATTTGTGTCCTTTTAAGCCACCCAGTTTTTGCTACTTTATTACAGCAGCCCAAGGAAATTAATACAGACATTAAGTTTTGGGGTAGTTTGTTACAGGGTAAAAATTTATTGATATCCTTACCTGCTCATTCATGGCAGCAATGGATGACGGCAAAGTTCCCAATATATCTGCCCAGAGAAAATGTACACTATGAAAGAATATTTTATTAGACTGCTTCCTTTAAAAGGGGAAAGAGATAGGCTCCAGGACTCTCATACCTGGTTTATTCTTCCAGATTCATTAAATAGATAAGTCACCCCATCTTTCCTGTAGTTGGTTTTGAAAAGAGGTGGAAAGAGACCAGAAGTTTCACATTAATTGAACTGCCTTCTATAGAACAAAACATCAGGGATTAGGGAAAAGCATCCCCTTTAATAGGTGTTGTGCAAGGAGGGGGTTAAAGTGCAATGCCCTCCAAATTGAAAAGGTACTTTGAAACTGAAGAAGGTAGCAGGCAGATCCATTTGGTTATCAGTGATATTTATTAATTGGGGTGACTTACAGACAGGAAAGCTGGATGCAGTAAAGAATCAGATGTCAGCAGATGAGAGCTCTCTCTCTCTCTGTAGGTTATGCAATGTTTATATAGCAAAAGTCCCTGTTACTAAGAATAACTTTGAAGAAGCGTCTTAAGAAAAATAAGGTAATAACATTATTTACCAGTTGTTTTGTGATCTATGGGGGTGTGTGTCTTGTGCTCAGACCACTGATGCAAACTGTTGTGAAAGATTACTTACCCTCTAAAACTTTTGTTTCTTGTACATTTGTCTCAAGGTTAAGATGGAATTGGTCAGTGAAGCAAGGGAGTGAGTTAAGCAGTAGTCAACTTGGCAAATGGGGTACAAAATGACATTAGTTTTGCTCACCTTCTAATATCTCTACTTCCTTGACACTTTTTTTGGCCCATACAATCTTAACCACCAATCTTTTACAATGTCCATAGGCCAGATATCAGGTGGTGGCTTGTATTTTTTTCTTGGACCAGCACAAGAAACAATAGGAGCATAATATACCTATTAAACAGAGAAAGATGCTCAGAATTACAGGCACCCATTTTCCAGGAAGAGAAATAAACATCTAGTAAAAGCATCTGCAAAAGAAAGATGATCTACATGATTAGTAACTAGTTTCATATGAGAAAGCAAGTCAGTTATATTAGCCTCATATGAAGGAATACAAGAATATGAGTGTGATGCCAGATGTAAGGCTATCCTGCCTTGGGATAAAGATACCAAGCCACCTGGGAAGGGGATACCATTTTAATTTCCTATCCCTGTGGCAGATGCAGAACAAGTCCCTCGTCTTCTTGAAGTGCCCTCAAATCTCCCTATTATATTTGTACTTTTAAAGCTCTAGTAATCAACATATGCAAGGCCAATTGATCATAAGCAGACATGTGTCCCATGGGGGGCATAGCATTTATCAGTCTGATGGCTTCTGTCAAGTGAGGGGACCATCCCTTTAGGGTCCCATCTGGTGGTAAAGTTTTTAGGGTGGTTGTAATTATGTCATTCGTCTTCTTGATGAGACCTGTAGCTGTAGGATTATGAGGCAAATGAAAAGTCCACAGTATGTTGTGAGCCTCAGCCCTATTTTGAACATCATATCCATTGAAGTGAGTTCCTTGGTCACTTTCAATTTGGGATGGGGTCCCAAATATATTTTTTAATTTGGTGAGTCCCTTTGTAGTGGCAGACTGATTTGCCCTTTTATAGATGAAGGCTTACAAAACTCCAGTTGCAGTGTCTGCACGTGTTAAAATGTATTTATGTCCTTCAGACATTGGTAGAGACATAATGTAATCTACATACCATCTGGTCACTGGGTGGGTAGCTCATCTGATGTACCCCAGTGCATATTTCAATAGGCATCACCACAGTTGGCATTGTGTGTGGACAGTCCTTATCAGCAGCCTATAAATCTGAATATTTAATTGGTAAGTGAAGCCTTTTTACTATTTCTCAAGTTGTCTTTGGTCCTCAGTGGCAAGACTTATGATGCACCCAATCTGCCATATCAGAGGGGGTTATCAGATCTTTCAGCAGGACATTTTAGGCCCTGGCAAGGTTATCGGCCTCTTTGTTGCCTGGTAGGGTAGTTGGGGAATGAGCAGACCCATGCCATACAGATAACTGAGTGATGAGCTGTGTATACACTTTCCATATGTCTCTCTATAGTTTGGATCCCCATAATGGTTTTCCGAACACAGTCCAATTTTCATGGTGCCACTGTGGCATCCAGGTAATCAATCCTTTCCAAACAGCCCAGCTGTCAGTGGCTATATTGACTGTCATTGGCTTGTGGGTCAGTATGATCATAGTGCTTATAGCTTGGCCAACTGGCTACTCTGCTTAGTTACTTCTTCAAACCAGATAACATTAGAGTCTAACTGGATGGCAGAGGAAAACCGGGTAGGTGGATTCCCTTGGCTACTACTATCAGTGTACCAGGTATTTGGGGGGAGGAGTGCCCACCCTCTCCTGTACTTGTGGAAGAGGTGGAACAATGTCCATGATCTTTGGAATAGGATCTGGGTCCATGTACATGACTGTCCCAATAAAGCACACAACTCATGAGACAATGGGCTGATGTTATATGCACTTTTCTGCTGTAAATATGCATGCCATTTATGCAGAGTGTTTAGCTGTGTGTGTGTGCTCTTTGGTTTTAAGAACATGTCCTTAATTCATCCTCCTACTGTCAGGGAGGAACGCACCTCCACTGGCAGATCAGTTGTTAAGCCTTTTGTTTGCTACAAGGCCAGATATACAGCCCAAAGTTACTTTTCAATAGGGCTATACCTGATCTCTGCACCTGTCCACAGCTGTGACCAAAATCCTTAAGGAATGCATTTCCCATTTTGTCATTGCAACAGGCCCTACTGAAATCCCTCAGAGTAGCAAACAACATCCAATTCACATCTTACATCTGGAATCAGCACTCCTAACACTTGCACCTGTTACTGCTATTTTAGCCTTATCAAATGCTTTTGGTTGGAGGATGCCCCAGCTCCACCTACTGCCCCCACCTTTTTAACCATAGCATAAAAAGGTCTTAGGATTTGAGCTAAATGGGGAATAAAAGGGTGCAAATAGTCCCATGAAAGTTTGTAGGTCTCTCACAGTTTGAGGAACAGGGAAAGCATGTATTTTATCAATGACTGCTTTTGGCATAACTTTTGTCTTCCCAGACCAGACAATTCTCAGGAATTTCACCAACTGTCTCAACCCTTGTAATTTGCTGGTATTTATTTTCCATCTCCATTTTCTCAGGTGGACCTGTAAAGATACTGCAGCTTGGGAGAGAGACAGTAAATCATCATTGGTTAGCATAATATCATCAATATAGTGATACACTTTGGGGGATTCATCCATTTTCCATCCTTCCAGGTCCCTCGCTACCATGCCATGACAGATGGTAAGGGCCATGTAAGTAATCTTGGGGCAGTACCAGAAAGGTCCATTGTCTCTCATTCCAGGTGAAGGTAAACTGATCTTGAGGTGACTCATCTAAAAGAATACTAAAGAAAGCATTTGCTAAATCCAGCATACAGTGGTATGTCTTAAGGGAGGTAGATATCTGTATCAGCAAAGATGCTATTTGAGGCATGCCAGCATGTATGGGTGGAGTTACCTTGTTCGGTTTTCAATAATCTACTGTCATGTGCTATGTGACATTAGGCTTCCTAACCAGCAGCTATAATCTTATCATGCCCTCTAGGCAGTTTGTACTGCTTAATGGTAACTACAAACCTAGGCATGGGTAATTTTACAGGTCCCAGTTTGCACTTCCCACCTATAAAGGTTTGACTACTCAAATGCATAGCCTGAATTCTCCCACGGTGGATGTCAGGTCCAAGCCCTGTAGCACGTCTACTCTTAAAATATATTATGGAGTTGGGGAAATATACACCAGGAAAAGCTGGGGGGCAAGGGCAGTTGCCCAACTTGAAAGTACAGACTTCTCTGTTTAGCTCTGATGGTTTGGCCCCTATATCTATCAATGGCTCCAATCTTACTTCTAAATTTAGCTGGATTGTCATAAATCAAAGCGCTCTCAGCCTCTGTGTCAATTAAAGCTGTTACTGTTTATTTATTAGTGCAGGACCAATAAATGGTTAATTCTACATGGGGTCTCCAGTCGCATCCCACTGCATGCACCAGAGGACAATGTTGGACCAGCCCTTAGTCTCTAGGTGCATCCACCCCTTAAAGTTGTACGGGAACAGAGAGGCAGAACTTTGTGTTGCTAGTTTTTCTGTACTTGGCCTAAGGGGACTGATTTATTTATCCTTTGGGAAAGCTTTCCATAAGACTAGAAGGACTGAATTTGGCTTTTTATCAATGTCCTCTTTTGGGGTGCCTGCTAATACAAGATCCTGCCATAACTGTTTATAGGAGAAACTTGTCGGGTCCTGATCTTTGGCATCCACCTTTTTAGAGTCCTTGATTTTTATCAACCTTTTTATTTTTCATGGCATTTTTTTCCAGTTTCACTGAAATCAGAAATAATGGATGCTAATGTCTGGATGGGTCAGCCTATCATTGAGGCGAGCACTGAGAGCAGAGTCTTATACTCTAAGAGGAGCTGATTGCAAGATTATGTCTTTTATTCCTTTTGTAAACAATTTTTTATCTGGCCCCCTAAAATAATGCAGGGCATGGATGGAATGTTTTACTCTTAATTTTTTAAAATATGTTTTGTGGGGGTTTTTTTGTATGCTGGTTTATCTTAATGGAGGAGATGGCATGTCACCTTTGTTTGGCCAAGCTAGTTTTATGCCTGTCTGGACCCATTTTATCAGATTTGCCAGGCAGCCTTAGTTTTTTCTGTCACAGGCAGCATACAGCTGCTGCCACAGGGCGGTTTGTACCATCATTGATGCCATCTTTGACATCTCAAGAGCCGTTTAGCTTTATGTCATCTGCTGTGTCCCATAGCCATAGTAGCCATGTGACTACTCCTTGTCTACCTTTCTGTTTGAATCTGCTAGTTAGTTCTACTAGCTCAGTGGAGGAATATTTCCACACAGTGGTCTCACTACTGGTAGGGATCTCTCACCTATTATCCCCTGGCTCTCTAGTAGCCTGGGTTTTAGTTTGAATCAAAGGTTGCACCTTTAAATCAGACATCTTTTCTTTCTTTATGATAATGTCCTTGCCCTCTGATGAGTCATTATCCCAAGAATCCCACCATTTTAGGGTCCCTCTTTTCTTGTGAGATGATGGTTCTCACATGGGCCAGTGGTAAATGGCCACCCTGCACTTTAGATACCTTACAAGCTATGACTGTATTGTGTTCCTCTTGTTGTTGCATCTTTTTTGAAAGCAAATCTGAATTAGTGTAGCAAACCATTCTGATAACTTGTTCCACGGCTAAAGCATCTTTAGTCTGTTCTAATTCCTGCCAGAGCTGCAGCTCCTTCTCCATGCTGAATTTCAAAGCACAAAAAAGGGGCTAAGTGACTGTTGCAATGGCTTGTTTGTTTTTTATTTTTTATTTTTGGCTGCTTCAGTTGGAATGTCTAACAATCCTTTAAGTGTTTTCATGTAGTCCCTGTATACACTTACTGCACTGAAATGTTTGACAAAATTGTCCAGGTCTCCCCACATAGAGGTCATTAGCCAGCTTGTGATTTCCCCCACAGAACCTTGTTTTTTTCCCCACCACATTTTTTCTTAGCCCTCATGCCTGCTTCTTCCTCAGTCTCCTCCTGCCTGGCTTGTCATCTGTGTTAGGAGGGGGTTAAAATATAATGCCCTCCAAATTGAGAAGATACTTTGAGACCAAAGAAGAAAGTGGGCAGGTAATCAGAGATATTTACTAATTGGAGTGACTTACAGACAGGAAAGCTAGATGCAGAAAAGAATCATATGTCAGCAGACGAGAGCTCGCTCTCTACAGGTTACACAATGTTTATATAGCAAAAGCCCCTGTTACTAAGAATAACTCTAAGGAAACATCTTAAGAAAAATAAGGTAATAATATTATTTAACAGGTGTTTTGTGATCTATGCAGAGGAGTGTCTTGTGATGTCTGTGCTCAGACCACTGACACCACCAATTGTGATAAGCCACTCACTCTCTGAAACCTACATTTCTATTACATTTGTCCTAAGGTTAAGGTGTAACTGGTCAGTGTAGCAAAGGAATGAGGTTAAGCAGGAGTCAGCATTGCCAGCAGGGTACAAAATGGCATTGGTTTTGTTCATCCCATAACAGGTGTCATACATTGAACAGATAAAAAGCTGCATTTATTCCTACTAAAACTTATGAAGACAATTTGGGGTGATGTTTCTTCAGTAAAATTGTCACCATGGGTGAGCATCACACTTGCAACTTGATGTGATACTCTAAAATTTGGTAGCAACATTCTACTTTCCCATCAGCTGGATATGGTTATGCCAAATCCAAGGTTAAGAATATTTACCCCTATGATTTCTTCTAAGAGTTTTATAGTTTTAGTTATTAGGTCATTGATCCATTTGAGTTAATTTTTGTAGACAAGTATTTTGTGAGGTTGGGGTCCAACTTTATACTCTTGTATTCATCATCCAAGAAAAGAGAAAACACACATATATTATATTACTTGGGATCTAATATAACGGTGAAACATCAAAAGTGGATTATCATTTAGCATAATTCCTAGATGTGTTTTAAAACGCATGAGCATACATCACATTTTCTGTAGAGCTTTTCTGCTAGCCCAAATTCCCAAATACATTGTTGCTTTTGGAAGTAAGTTGAGAATCTGTGAGTCTCAACCAGTTATTTATTCAAATTTTTAATGCTAAACAATAGCATTTTGTAACCTTTGTGAAAATTGAAAATGATCGTGCCAACTTGATGGATTCCATTGTATGGTTTGCTGAGCTCTGTGGCTTGTTTGAAGACAATCTTTTAAACTCTATGATTAAGTTTTTCATTTACCTTAGGTGATAGTCATATCCGCTTATTTGTATTAGGAATTCTATGTGAGAAGGTCCCAGTCAGAGGGACTCTGTGGATAGAAGTCAAGGATTTCTGTGGAGTCAAGCAAATGTCATCTTTTATCCAATGGATCTAAGCAATGTTCTAGATTTTGGGGAATAAAAAGGTAGTGGTAAATTGTTTTATCTTCAAGGAGCTGGGAGACTGGTTCAGGATATGAAATGTTTTTATAAATTGCTATGGCACTAAGGTAAAAGTTGGCAAGTGATGCAGAAAAGTTGCAAAAAAGGGAAAACTACCTATATATCCTTCAGTGGGTAGAGTGACAATACATCTTGGTTTTCCCTGGAAAATTCAAAGTAACAACTTTTGTCCCTGTAAAGTCTCATCATTTGTACAGTAAAGTCACTCGTAAAAACAGGTGAGTAGCCAAGTTAATTAGATGGCTGGACAACCATATTAGAGTTTTCTGGTAAAAGAAATGAAGCAGTGAAAAAAGGTAATTGCACACAAAAATCGGTTGTATTTCTATACACTAGTAGAGAGTAATCCAAAAAGGAAATTAAGGAAATAAATTGATTTACAATAGCATCAAAAATAATAAAATACTTAGGAATAAATTTAACCAAAGAAAAAAATTAAAAAGACGTGCACTGAAAACTATAAAACGTTGCTGAAAACAACTAAAGAAAACCTAAATAAATGAAATGACATCCGGTAATCATGGATTAGAAGACTTAAAATTGTTAGGGTGACAATACTACTCAAAATAATCTACAGATTGGATATAATTACTATCAAAAGTCCAACAACATTTTTTTGCAGAGTAGAAAAAAAATCCCCACTAAAATTCATATGGCATTTCAAAGAACACTTAACAGCCAGAGATCTTGAAAAAGAACATAGTTGGAGGACTCACACTTTTTGATTTCAGGAACTTACTACAAAGCTACAGTAATTAAAACAGTGTAGAACTGGAATAAGGACAGATACATAGACCAAGCGAATAGAACAGAGAACTTAAAAATAAGCTCTTGCCTACGTGATCAATTAAATTTTAACAAGAGTGCCACAACCATTCAATGTGGAAAGGACAGTCTTTTTTAACAAATAGTGCTGGAAAAACTGGATATCCACATGGGAAAGAATAAAGTTAGTCTCTTGCCTTACACTATACAGAAAAGTGAACTCGGCCAGCCTGGTGGCGCACTGCTACAGTGCGCCGCTTGGGAGCGCGGCGGCGCTCCCACTGAGGGTTCGGATCCCACATACAGACCGGCTGCTCACTGGCAGAGCAAGGTGTGGGCGCGACACCGAGGGTTGCGATCCCATTGCCGGTCATGAAAAAAGACAAAAAGGGGAAAAAAAAAAAGTGAACTCAAAATGGATCAAAACCTAAACATAAGAGCTAAAACTATAAACCTCTTAGAAGAAATTATAGAGGTAAATATTCATGACCTTGGATTTGGCAATGATTTTTTGGATATGACACCAAAACCACAGGGAACCAAAGGAAAAAAAAAAAAAAAACCATGAATTGGACTGTGTCAGAATCAAAATTTTTGTGCATCAAAGGAAGGAAAAGAACCCACAGGGTAGGAGAAAACTTTTTCAAATTATGTGTCCAAGATGTATAAAGATCTCCTATAACTCAATAACAACAAAAACTACTCCATTCAAAAATGGACAAAGAACTTGAATAGATATTTCTCCAAAGAAGATATATAAATGGCCAATAAGGGCATGAAAAATTGTTCATCATCATTAGTCATTAAGGCAATGCAAATCAAAACCACAATGCAAAACCACATCACACCCTTTAGGATGGTTATTATAAAAAAAATGGAAAATAAAAGGCATAGGTATGTGGTGGAGAAATTAGAACCCCGGTGCATTGCTGGTGGAAATGTAAAATGTTGTGGCTACTGTAGAAAATAATTTGGTGGTTCCTCAAAAAGGTGAACAGAATTACCATATGATTCGGCAATTCTGTTCCTAGGCATATACCCAAAAGAATTGAAAGCAGGTAATCAGACAGGTATTTGTATGCCAATGTTCATACCAGCATTATTTATAATAGCCAAAAGGTGGAAGCAGCCCAAGTGTCCATCAAAAAATAAATGGGTTAAAAAAATGTAGTATGAAGTCCTGTCATTTGTAGCAACAAGGATAGACTTAGAGGACATTATATTAAGTGAAGTAAGCCAAGCACAGAAAGACAAATACCATGTGATCTCACTCAATGTCAAATCTGAGAGGAAAAAAAAAGTTGATATTTTAGAGACAGAGAGCAGAACAGTGGTTACTGGGGAGACTGGGGAAGGGAGAGGGAAAGGAAAACAAGGACAGGTTGGCCAGTACATACAAAATTACGATTAGAGAGAGAAAAAAGTTCTGGTGTTCTATTGCACAGTAGGATGATTATGGTTAACAGTTAAGTTTTGTATATTACATAATAGCTAGAGGAGAGGCAGTTGAGTGTTTTTGCTATGAAGAAATGATAAATGAATGAGGTGACAGATGCATTAATTACCCTGACCTGATCATTATACAATGTACGTGTGTATCAAGACATCAGATTGTACTCCATAAGTATGTACAATTCCAAAGTGTCAATTAAAATGAGTATATAAATTAAAAAAAATGCAGCATATTCATATAATGCAATATTATTCAATCATAAAAAGGAATGAAATTCAGATACATGCTACAACATGGAAGATCCTTGAAAACATTGTGCTAAGTGATATAAGTCAGGCACAAAAGGACATATATTGTATGATTCTACTTATATTAGGTACCTGGAGTAGTCACATTCATGGAGACAGTACAAGTTAAATGGATGTTATGCAGGTGAGGAGTTTCTATTCCTGATGATGAAAAATTCTGCAGATGGATAGTTGTGATGTTTGTACAACATTGTGAATGTACTTAATGCCACTGAACTATACAATTAAAATGGTTAAAATGGTATTTTTTTTGTTATGTGCATTTTACCACAATAAAAAAGGCAATTGCAGAATAATATGATTCACATATACATATTTATGCATAGTGGAAAAATTGTAAAACTTACTAGTGGGAAACTCTGGGTTGTAAAATTGCAAGTGGGCATGAAGGGCCTTTTTAAATTTAAACATCATTTTACAGTGTTTTTAAAATTATTTTAATTTTGGTATTATCTATATAAATATGCTTAAGTTCTCCAGGTGTTCGGGGAAGGGAATGATTGCTTTCCTTACAGGTGAAGGTTCTGTCTGGCTATGGGTGTGTAGATCTCAGTCTTCATACCTTATTGATCACCCCTCCCCTTCTCTGAAAGCTTATAGACTTTTTGCCTATGGATACTATTTTACACCTAATCATTGTTTTGCTGGTAATACTTGCTGAATATGGTGGGTTTGTTGCTGAGTTTGCTCCATTAAAAGATAAATTTAGGGCCGAGCCTGTGGTGCACTCAGGAGAGTGCGGCGCTGGGAGCGCAGCAGCGCTCCCGCCATGGGTTCGGATCCTATATAGGGATGGCTGGTGCACTCACTGGCTGAGCACGGTAAGGCCGGTCTCAAAAAGGACAAAAAAAAAAAAAGATAAATTTAGGGCCGAGCCTGTGGTGCACTCAGGAGAGTGCGGCGCTGGGAGCGCAGCAGCGCTCCCGCCATGGGTTCGGATCCTATATAGGGATGGCTGGTGCACTCACTGGCTGAGCACGGTAAGGCCGGTCTCAAAAAGGACAAAAAAAAAAAAAGATAAATTTAGGCATATTAGCATTTTAAAGAGTTTATTTGAGCATTCAACAATTCATGAATAAGGCAGCACCAAACTGCAAGAGGTTTAGTGCTCCACTGTGATGGTGTGAGAGAAAAACTTTTATAAGGTATTTGAATATGCAAGACAAACAAAATATTTGATTGGTAAAGTGAAAAGTTCGTAGATATTAGTTGGTGGTTTTTGATTGGTAAAGTCTCTAGTTAGAGGCTAGCTGGTGACTTCTGATTGGTTAAGCTCATGTTTGTTTGATGGTTTACATGGTTTGATGTTTTGAGTTTGCTTATGCAGAAACCCAAGGTGCTGGAGCCATTTCAACTAGAAAGTGAAATCTTGAGGTCAAGCCTAATGCATTTCTTGTCTATTGCCCACAAAACTTAGCCTGGATTCAGCACAGAGCAGAGGTTCAAGAAATATATGTTGATTGATTATAAATTAAACTAAATCATTTTGGGATGACCTGCTGCTTCGTGTTTCCTTTTTCTCTTCTTATAATCAGTGTGGGGATAATTAAGAAATTACTGTGAAAGTTAAAATTTCTTCCTGCTCTTCATTTAATGTGAAATATACTTCCTAAACTTGATCTCAATCATTGTATTGCTTTATCTCTGAACAGCTCATTTCTGTTGATTTTGGGGGTAGTTCAAGCCTGACGGATGTACTCACAGCTTTAAATTGAGGAGGTATGGAGGTCATGAGGTGGAGTTCTCATGATGGCTTTAGAGCCCTTATAAGAAGAGAAACCAGAATTCTGTTTGCAAGCCAGGTGGAGAGCCCTCACCAGAAACTGAATCCTGTTTGACTTGATCTTGGACTTTCAGACTCCAGATCTGTGAGAAATAAAGGTCTGTTGTCTGTTGACATAGTCTGTGCACTTTAAATGCTCTCTCACTATCTTCTGGTTTTCATAATGTCTGATGAGATGAATTACAGTCAAGATGGTGGAGTAAACGGTTCCTAGTGTCACTCTCTCCCACAAAGCAACCTTCTTGTAACTTTTAAAAAGTAACAACAGGAGATGCGAGATCAGTGCCAGAACAGGCAGGAGCCATGCACCACAGGACCACAGTCCAGGCCAGTGTCTGCTGCCCAGAGAGGCCTGAGAGCTGCAGGGCCTACACACCCCAAGACAGCTGAGATGGAAAAGGCAGGTGCCATGGGACCTCCAGCCCAGGTCTGTCCCTGCCACTTAGAGAGTCTTAAGAGCCTCAGGGCCCACATGCCCCGAGACTGCTGTGCTGGATAAGGCAGGTGCTGTGGGGCCTCCAGCCCAGGTCGATCCCTAGTGCTTAGAGAGACTTAAGAGTCTCTGGGCCCACACTCCCTGTGACAGCCATGCAGGAAAAGACAGGCATCATGGGACCCCCAGCCCAAGCTAGTGTCTGCAGCCCAGAATTGGCAGTCCTTTCAGTATCCAAGCCAGACATCAGGGTGAAAAAAGTGGACTGTGATAACCCCCTTCCACAATGACAAAACACCAAAGGAAAGATAAAAGAAATATGAAAAATCAAGAAAGTACATCACCACCAAAGGAAAATAATAACTCTCATACTCTAGATCCTATACAGCAGGAAGTCTTTGAAATGACTGACAAGGAATTTAGAGCACCAATTCTAAGGAAATTAAATGAGATACAAGAAAACTCAGTTAGACAATGCAATGAAATGAGAAACAATATACAGGATCTGAAAGAGGAAATGTGCAAAGAAATCAATGTCTTGAAAAAGGATGTTGTAGAGCTTGTGGAGCTGAAGGATTCGTTTAATGAAATAAAAAGCACAACAGAGAGTTTAACCAGCAGGCTAGAAGAAGCAGAAGAGAGAATTTCTGACCTTGAAGATAGGCTGTTTGAATTAATTCAGGCACCAGAAAAAAGAAAAAAGAATTTAAAAAATTGAAGAAAATCTAAGAGAGATAACAGACAACCTTAAGGACTCAAATATCTGAATCATGGATATTCCAGAAGGGGAGGAAAAAGGAAATGACATCAAAAGCATATTGAATGATATAATAGCAGAAAACTTCCCAGGTACAGGGAAAGACACAGATCTCCAGATTCAGGAGGCCCAAAGATCCCCTAACATATTCAACTCAAAAAGGTCTTCTCCAAGACATGTGGTAGTCAAACTAGCAAAGCTCAAAGACAGAATCTTAAAAGCTGCAAGAGAGAAGAAGCAAGTCACCTATAAGGGAGCCAAAATCAGAATAAGATCAGAGTTTTCATCAGAAACCCTAAAGGCGAGAAAAGAATGGGATAATATATTCAAAATACTAAAGGTCAAAAATTGCCAGCCAAGAATACTTTACCCAGCAAGCCTATCCTTCCGAAATGAAGGGCAAATAGTATATTTCTCAGACAAACAAAAACTGTGGGAGTTCACTACCACACGACTAGCCTTACAAGAAATTCTCAAGGAAGTACTGGGTTTGATACCTCAAAAACAACCATCACTGCCATGAATATTCAAGAAAGAACAAAATCTACCAGCAAAACTAAAATGCTAACAATAAAGAAAAAACATAGTTTATCTACCACCCCAAGAAACCAACAAATGCAGAAGAGAAACAGAAAATTAGGAAGAAAGGAACAAAAGGGACTTAAGACACCTAAAGAAAAATCAATAAAATGCTAGAAGTAAATCAACACCTTTCAGTAATAACTCTAAATGTAAAGGGATTAAATTCCCCACTCAAAAGATGCAGACTGACTGACTAGATTAAAAAGGTGGACCCGAATATAGGCTGCTTTCAAGAGACTCACCTGACCTATGAAGACACACATAAACTAAGAGTGAAAGGATGGAAAAAGATATATCATGCAAATAGAAGTGAAAAATGAGCTGGAGTAGCTATTTTTATATCTGATAAAATGGACGTTAAACTAAAAAACACAAAAAGAGATAAAGAAGGCCACTATATAATGATTAAAGGATCTATCCTTCAAGAAGACATAGCAATCATAAACATATATGCATCAAATGTTGGAGCAGACAGATTTATAAAGCAAATACTATTAGATCTAAAGAATGAGATAGACACTAATGCCATAATAGCAGGGGACCTGAACACCCCACTCTCAACATTGGACAGATCATCTAGGCAAAAAGTCAATAGAGAAATGAAAGATCTAAACAAAACTTTAGACCAATTGGATTTGGGAGATATCTACAGAACATTGCACCCAACAACCTCAGAATAATCATTCTTCTCATCAGCACATGGAACATTCTCCAGGATAGACCACATGTTAGGTCACAAAGCAAGTCTCAATAAATTCAAAAAAATTGGAATTATTCCATGTATTTTTTCCAATCACAATGGATTAAAATTAGAAATCAATAACAAATGAAATTCTGGAAATTATACAAAGACATGGGAATTAAACAATATTCTATTTAATGACATATAGGTCCAAGAAGAAATTAAAGCAGAAATCAAAAAATTTCCTGAAACTAATGAAAATAATGATACATCATAGCAAAACCTGTGGGATACAGCAAAAGCAGTACTAAGGGGGGAAACTTATCATGTTAAATGCTTAGTTCAGAAGAATGGAACGGTGGCAAATAAACAACCTAACACTTCACCTTAAAGATCAAGAAAAATAAGAACAATCCAAACCCAAAGTTTGTAGATGGAAAGAAATAATGAAGATCAGAGCAGAACTAAATGAAATAGAAACCCAAAAACAGTACAAAAGATCAATGAAACAAAAGTTGGTTTCTTGAAAAGATAAATAAAATTGACAAACCTTTAGCAAGGCTAACTAAGAAAAAGGACAGAATACCCAAATAACAAAAATTAGAAATGAAAAAGGTGATATTACAACTGACACTTCAGAAATACAAGAAATCATTAGAGACAACTGCAAACAACTATATGCCATCCAAACTGAAAATCTGGAGGAAATGGATAAATTTATCGACATATGCAAACTACCAAAACTGAGCCAAGAAGATATAGAAAATCTGAACAGACCAATAACAATAAAAGAGATTGAAACTGTTATCAGAAGTCTCCCAGCAAAGAAAAGCCCAAGACCAGATGGGTTCACTGCAGAGTTCTACCAAACCTTCATAATGAACTGATACCACTTCTCTACAAACTGTTCCAAAAGATTGAAACAGAGGCCATTCTCCCAAATTCATTCTATGAGGCAAACATCACCCTGATACCAAAACCAGACAAAGATGCATCAAAAATAGATAACCACAAGCCAATATCCTTGATGAATATAGATGCAAAAATCCTCAAGAACATACTAGCTACACATACTCAAAATTATACACTACGATCAATTGGGATTCATCCCAGGGATGCAAGGTTGGTTCAAAATATGCAAATCAATAAATGTGATACACCATGTTAATAAAAGCAAAGACAAAACCCACATGATCATCTCTATTGATGTTGAAAAAGCATTTGACAAAATTCAACATCCTTTCATGATAAAGACTCTCGACAAGTTAGTGTAGAATGAAAGTATTTGAACACAAATAAAGCCATATAGGATAAGCCCACTGCTAATATTGATCTGAATGGGGAAAAGCTCATGGCTTCTCCTTTCAAAACAGGAACTAGACAAGGATGCCCACTCTCACCACTCCTATTCAACATACTGTTGGAAGTACTAGCCAGAGCAGTCAGAGAAAAGAAAGAAATAAAGGGCATCCAGATTGGAAAAGATGAAGTCAAGCTGTCGCTGTTTGCAGATGATATGATCTTATACATTGAACAGCCTAAAACCTCTACAAATAAACATCCTAGAGTTGATAAATGATTTCAGCAAAGTTGCAGGAAACAAGATGAACACAGAAAAATCAATAGCATTTCTATACTCCAACAGAGAATACGCAGAAAAAGAAATCAAGAAGGCAAGCCCAATTACAACAGCCACCAAACAAATAAAATACTTAGGAATAAAGTTAACTAAGGATGTGAAAAATCTCTATGAAGAGAACTACAAACCACTGTTGAGAGAAATTAAAGAGGACACAAGAAGATGGAAAGATATCCCACGTTGGATTGGAAGAATTAACATTGCAAAAATGTCCATATTACCCAAAGTGATTGACAGATTCAAAGCTATCCCCATCAAAACTGCAATGACAGTTTTCTCAGAAATGGAAAAAACTACCCAGACATTTATATGGAATAACAAAAGACCATACATAGCCCAAGCAATCCTGAGCAAATAAATAAAGCTGGAGGCCTAACACTACCTGACTTTAGACTATATTACAAACCTATAATAACCCAAACAGCATGGTAGTGGCATAAAAACAGACACATGGATGAATGGAATAGAATAGAGAGCCCAGAAATCAAACCATACACCTGCAACCATCTGATCTTTGACAAAGGCAGCAAGTTCACATGCTGGGAAGGGACTGCCTCTTCCACAAATGGTGCTGGGAAAACTGGATATTCAAATGTAGGAGAATGAAACTAGACATGCACCTCTCACCATATACCCAAGTCAACTCAAAATGGATTAAAGAATTAAATGTACATCTTGATTGAATAAAACACCTTAAAGAAAACATAGGGGAAACACTCCAGGAAGTAGCAGTGGGTACAGATTTCATGAATGGCACCCCTAAAGCACAGGAAACTTAAGGTAAAATAAAGAAATGGGATTATATCAAACTACAAATCTTCTGTACAGCAAAAGAAACAATCAACAGAGTGAAAAGACAACCAACAGAGTGGGAGAAAATATTTGCAAAATATACATCAGACAAAGGATTAATATTCAGAATATACAAGGAACTCAAATGACTTTACAGCAAAAAAAACCCAAATAACCCAGTTAAAAATGGGCAAAGGAGCTGAATAGGCATTACTCAAAGAAAGGTAGATGAATGGCCAACAGACACATGAAAAAATGCTCAACATCACTCAGCATCTGGGAATTGCAAATCAAGACCACTTTGAGATTCCATATCACTCTAGTCCTGATGGCTAATATCCAAAAGACAGAGAATGTTAAGTGCTGATGAGGTTGCAGAGAAAAAGGAACCCTCCTACACTGTTGGTGGGATTGCAAAATGTGAAGCCTTTATGGAAAATGGTATGCAGGTTCCTCAAACAATTGCAGATAGATCTACCATATGAGTCAGCTATTCCACTGCTGGGAATATATCCAGAGGAATGGAAATCATTATGCCTAAGGGATACCTGTACTCCCATGTTTATTGTTGCACTATTTACAATAGCCAAGAGTTGGAACCATCATCCCCAATGTCCATCATCAGATGAGTGGATATGGAAAATGTGGTATATGTACACAATGGAATACTACTCTGCTATAAAGAAGAATGAAATACTACCATTTGCAACAACATGGATGGACTTAGAGAAAATTATGTTAAGTGAAACAACTCAGGCACAGAAAGAAATACCACATGTTCTCACTTATTTGCGGGAGCTAAAAATAAATAAATAAATAAGCACAAATACAAACATAGGGTGGGGGGAGAAGATGACACAGAATCACAACAATTTCTTGAACTTTTTAAGACAAGTGAACAGATATGATGTAGGGGGAGGGGAGAAAGGTAGGGGAAAAGGAATGGTTAAAGGGTCATGAAAATCGACTACAGTGTATATTGAGAAGTTAAAATAAAAAACAAGGGAAGTAAATTTAGGAGATATTTTATTTAAGATGTATACTTTTTGAAGAACATGGTACAATTTACACTCTTCTACATAGTGCAAATTAGGAGAAATAGCGTTTAAATGGAACATATGTGTTTTTTTAGGCAAAGTAGATGCTGATAGGTAAGTGAACTAAGCCATTTCCAAGCAGGAAAGGAAAAAAGGAAAACAGTTTGGGTTGTACCTTTTTATTTTAATCTTAGAAGAGTCATTTTACAAAATTATGGGTACACATTGTTCCCCACACCCCCCAGAATTAAGCTCAAGGGAACATTTACAACTGCCAGATCTTTTATAAACCAGTTTGAATACAATCAACAATATTTTCAATGAGAGTTTTGCAAAATGTACAGCAACTATATTTAAATAAGTTGGTTGTCTATCAACTGAAGATTGAAGGTAAAATGTTAAATTTTACAACATTATGGACATTTCTCAAGGGGGTTCAAATTATATGATCTAGATATTTTGCTTTCTGGTGATCCAACTTTATAAGGGCTAGAGCTGAGCAATGATTATTCTGAGCCAGTTTACTACAGATGCTGAGGAGTAGTCAATTCAGAATTGAGCACCTATAGTAAACTTGACTTTTGTGGTTAATTAATGCCAAAGTGGCACTCATGACATTTCAAATGCGATGAAGACAAAGCTATTATTCTATTGGGAAAGTTTCACAGCAGGCTTGTGTTCGCACTTGGTGAAAAGACCAACGCATTTCCTTAGTGTGGTGGACAACAGCAGCTTTCACAAGTAGAGGCAAGACTTTATAAGGAAGAGCTTTCAATATTCTTAAACATTCAATACACAGTTTGTTATTTGAGAATCTAATATCCTTTTTCCAATAGCTAGAAAATCTAAGCAATTTATTGAGTACTTTTAAGTGATGCATTAACAAGTGGCTAGAATTTATGGATGACCACCTATACCAACCTATCCAGCCTTGTTTCTTACTTCTCTATGGACCTGACAATTCACCTGGACTGAGTTATCTTCTTTCTGTGAAAGGCTTATGTACTTCCACCTTTCTGCCTTTGCCCATGGTAGTTCCTCCACCTAACATGTTTTGTCTTCCATTTCTGCGTGTGTTAGGCATCAATTGTTTAAGAGCCTGCTCAAATGCCACTTTCTCCATGAAGTTTCCTGTGATTCTCTTTAGCCAGAAGTGGTCTCTTTGTCATCTGAATACTTTGAATGTGTTTTATGGTACACATCTCTTTCTATCTTATATAAAGTTCCCACAAGTGTCTGACTAAACTGTAAATTTCTCAGGGAACAGGGCTAATTTTTTGATCATTCTTATTTATTCCATAGTATCTTACTCAGTGCCTAGCACATAGTGGACACATGATAAATAATTATAAATTTGCCAAGTCCATTTTTAAAATTTATAAATTTTCTGTGGTCAGAAAATTTTCAGGTACTCCAAAACTACATTGGTCAAAGTTCTCCAGAAAAAACAGAATTAATAGGAATTGGCTCACATGATGATGGTAGCTGAGAAGTCCCAAGATCTGCTGGAGATTGAGGAGAACCAATGGTTTAGTTACAGTTCCAAAGGCTTGAGACACAGGAAGAAATTTGAATGCAGGAAAAAACTGATGTCCCAGCTCAAAGGCAGTGAGGCAGAAGGAATTCTCTCTTACTCTGTCTTTTTGTTCTATTCAGCCATTCAGCAAATTGGTTGAGGATCATCCATATTAGGGAGGGCAATTTGCTTTACCCAGTCCAGCAATTCAAATGTTAATTTCATCTAGAATCATCCTCACCGTCACACAGATATTTGGATGATCAAATATCTGGACATCTTGTGGCTCAGTCAAGTTGACACATAAAATTAACCATCACAAAAAACTCAACTTAAATTATTCAGTTTTTCTCTCACTTCAGCCATTGAATACTCTAAAATGTTAGAATGTTCCAGGGCATTCTATGTGAATAAGTTAATAGGAATGAATCATTATTGAAACGTTTGGGCATATCCATGCCAAAGTTCCATGACTCTGTTTTACTTGATGCATGGGCCATCTCAGATTTAATAACTGCAATCAGGGTATTTCTCCAAATATCAGAGATAGATCCTAGGCTCTTGTGCTCAACTTCCAAAAGGAGTTGTATCTGTATTATATACCTATAGGTTCTTATAACCCATAGGGGTACACCCTGAGTGTGGCCACCTTATAGTGGCATAGGTACATCTTGGTATTGACTCTTGAGGACATCTATCTTTTGTTCATTGCTCCACAGTAAACTCACTATATTTACATAGCCTAGGGACATGAGAAATTTCATATACTGACTATTCATTTCCCCCACTGCCAAAATCATATGTTGAACCTAATCCCCAATGTGAAGGTGGCACCTATGGGAGGCAATAAAATCATGACAGTGGAGCACTCATGAATGGAATTAGTGCTTTATAAAAGAGGGCACGGAGAGCTCCGTGCCCGATTCTGCCATGCAAGGACAGAGCAAAAAGTGTTGTCTGTGATCTAGGAAGTGAACCCTTATCAGACATTGAATCTGCCTTGATCTTGGAGTTCCCAGCCTCCAGAACTGTGAGAAATAAATTTCTGTTGCTTATAAGCCACACAGTCTATGGCATTTTTGTTATAGCAGCTTAAATGTACTGAGACAAGGAGTGAGAATGAATCCCTTAGTACCTTATTTATTTTTTTCTTTTGCTTTTGATTTGTGTTTAAAGGATCCACTTGAAGCGGGTTATATTAAGTGATCCTTTTAATGTCAAACTGGAGGAGAGGAAGTGGAGTGACTAGAAGGATCCACTGCTTGTCTCTCCCACAAAGACAAACAAAACAATGAATACAGAACTACATTTGAATGAAAATAACTAAAGGAGGGTGTTAGAACACATCAAAAGAGTCACAGAGATGCTGTTGAGCATAGAAAATCAGAATAGCCATGTAGAGAGTGGAAGAAAATATGTGGCCTCCACCATCTCATTCCCCAGGCAGGAGCAACAGGAACCCAGGAGAAATTTCTACCTGCAGGAGGGAGGTAAACAAGTGCAGCAGTGCACATGCCTGTAATCCAAGCCAAAAGGGAGCTATGTGGCCCTTGTAGGCCATAGGCCCAGCGTGGGGAGCTGCTGGGAGCCCACACAACTGCATTGATCTCGGAAGAAAGCTCACTCTGAGCCCCTCACCCCACTGGTCCTGGGCTGCTGCAGCAGTGTCTGTTTAGGGATGGAAGCCAACACCTGAGGGCATTTTGCCCTGGATCCCAATAGCCCTGGCATTTCCACAGCCCTGAGGTGCCATTGACATGCTGGGCCTCCAGCATCCAAGTCCACAAGGTGTCCTGTGCCCTGGAAACAGGTGGTCCAGCATAGCGAGACGGCCACCCTCAGGACAGAGGAAGTTGGTGTGCACCCATTCTGGATCCAGAGAACTGACTGATTGGGGCCTTCTGCCACTATTGGCAGCTCTGCTCTCTTCAGTGAAGCTCCTGTGCACCTGTCACAGAAGCATTGAGTCTTGCCATGGCTCCAGCAGACCTGCCCTCTAGTGGTGAGGCTGTGGAGTGCCACACCCCTCTTTTGGGTGCACAGAGCCCCACCTACAGCTCCAGTGAGCCTGATCAGGCCTACCTACCCCAGCAGGGCACCTGTAGAAGGACCCAGAATCTCTCCTGGGGGCACAAGGACGTGTACTTTCTGGAGCCTGAGATCTGACTAATTGGGGCCTTCTGCTACTGCTGGTGGCTCTGCTCTTTTTAGTGAACTTTTCACAGTGGCACTGAGTCTCATCTCAGTTCCAGTGGACCAGCCCAGATTCATGCACTCCAGTAGGAAAATTGTGGAGGGCCTACACAACTCTCGAGGACACAGAGCCCCATCTACAGGTCCAGTAAGCCCACTTAGGCCTATCTGATCCAGCTGGGGGGGGCGGTCTGTAGAGCAACACAGCATCTCTCTTTGGAGACAGGGTCCCTCCCACAATTCCAGCACCATGGCATGGGGCAGCTTACCCCAGATGAGGAGCTTCAGAGTAATCTAGTGTCTCTTTTGGGGTCACAGGGGCTAGCCCATGCCTGCAATGCCTTTGCCCAGAGTGGCCCACTTCAGCTGAGGAGCTGTGGAGCAAGCCAGTACTTCTCTTGAGGGTGCAAGGTTCTGCCCCAAGTTGTAACAACCTGACCCATAATGATTCACTTGAACACTGGTGCTGCATAGCAACCCATTGTCCATCTTGAGAGCTCTGTGGCCCCACTCATGAAGCCAGCAATCTCATCCAAAGTGGCCCAAGTCAATGATGAAAATGCAGTGCACTTTAGCATCTCTTTTGGGGGCCCAGGGCCCAGCCCAAAGCCCCAGTAACCCCACTGAATCACCCACTTCAATTGAGCAGCTGCTGAGTACCGCATTTTCTCTCTTAAAGTCCAAGGTACTAATCTCAACACCAGCAGTCCTGCCCCGGGTCACTCATTCCAGCTGAGGAGCAGCAGAACACCCCATTGATTATCTAAAGAACTGGAGACCTTGTCAATGACCTCTGTGACCCAGCCCAGTGTCACTCACATTAGCAAGGAGCTACTAAGTGCCCCAGTGCCTAAGCCATGGCAGCACTCACAGACAACTTCAAAAATGAATACAATGGAAGAAATCACACAGAGACATGACTTCATTCACCTGGAACCAAACCTAAAATACCCTACCCAACTGTCACTATAGAACGCATCTACAGGAAAGAGTCTCTCCCTTTAAAAGCTACTCTAGTATTAGAAGAATCAACTGTTCCACCAGATTCCCAGACATCAATGTAGGGACACTAGAAATATGAAAAACAAGAAAATATGACACCCTCAAAAGAATGCAATAATTCTATAGTACCAGACCCCAAAGAAAAGGAAACCTATGAATTTCCTGTAAAGGAATGCCAAACAGTAATCTTAAGGAAACTCAATGAGATGTAAGAAATTACAGATAGACAACACAATGAAATGAGAAAAACAATCCAGGATATAGAGAAGAAATTTAACACAGAGATAGATATAAAAAGAACCCAGCAGAAATCTTGGAACTGAAAAATTTAATGAAATAAAAAGTACAATGTAGAGCTTAAGTAGAAGAAAGAACTTCTGAACTCAAAGAAAGGTTTTTCAAAGTAACTGAGGCAGTCAAAAAAAAAAAAAGAAAGAAAAAGAATAAAGAATTTTTTAAAAATTAAGAAAGCCTATGAAATATATGTGACAACCTGAGTGTTCTTGAAGGGGAAAAGAAAGGAAAAAGCATCAAAAACCTATTTAGCTAAGTAATAGCTGGAAACTTCCCATGTATTTGGAGAGATATGAACTTTCAGATCCAAGAGGCTCAAAGATCCTCTAACAGATTTAACTCAAAAAGTCCTCTCCAAGGCACATTGTAGTCAAATTGACAAAAGTCAATGACAAAGAGAGAATCCTAAAAACAGCAAGAGAAAAGCATCATGTCTCCAATAAGGAATTCCCATCAGACTAACAGGAGATTTCTCAGCAGAAATTTTACAGGCCAGGAGCGAGTAGAATGATATATTCAAAGTGCTAAAAGGAAAAACTGTCTGCCAAGATTACTGCACCCAGCAAAGCTATCCTTCAGAAATGAAGGAGAAATAGTGTCTTTCCCAGACAAACAAAAACTGTGGGAATTTCCCATGACAAGTTTGGCTGTAGAAGAAGTCCTGAAGGGAGTTCTACATCTGGAATCAAAAGAATGATAACTACCTTCATAAATACATGAGAAAGAATAAAACCCACTGATAGAGCAGATACACAGCAGGAAAGAGAAACTATACCTTATCACTGCAAAAAAAAAAAAATAAAAATAAAAAAACACTGAACATCAAAGACAAACAATAAAAGAGGGGAAAAAAGGAACAAAAATATATAAAAAACAACCATTAAAAAATCAATAAAATGCCAAGAGTAAGGCAATGACTTTCAATAACAACCTTGAATGTAAATGGATTAAATTCTCTCTTAACAGATATAGACTGGCTGAATAGATTAAAAACTAGACCCAACTATATGTAGCCTACAAAAATCTCACTTCCCCTGTAAAGACACATATAGATTAATAGTGAAGGAATGGATAAAGATATCCCATGCAAATGGACACCAAAAATGAGCAGGAGTATTCATACTTATATTGGATAAAATAGACTTTAAACCAAAAGCTATACAAAGAGACAAAGAAGGATATTATATAATTATAAAAGGATCAATTCAACAAGGGGATATAACAGTTATAAATATATTTGCACCCAACATTGGAGCACACAGATATATAAAGCAGATATATTATTGGATCTAAAGAGAGATAGACGCCTCTGTTATAATATTTGGGGACATCAACAGCCCTCTATCAGCATTGTACAAATCATCTAGACAAAAAATTTGCAAAGACAAGTTCCACTTAAACTGCACTTTATACCAAATGGATTCGGCAGACATTTATAGAACATTTCGTCTAACTGCTACAGAATATACACTCTTCTCACCAGCACATGGAACATTCTCCACAAGACCACAAATTAGGCCACGAATAAGTCTGAACAAATTATAAAAAATTGAAATCATTTCAAGTATCTTTTCAGACCACAATGGAATAAAACTAGAAATCAATAACAAGTGAAACTTTGGAAACTATACAAATACATGAAAATTAAAAAACAAGTTCCTTAACAGCCAATGGGTTACAGAAGAAATAAAGCAGAATATGGAGAAGTTTCTTGAAACAAATGAAAATAGAAGCATATCATACCAAACCTACAGGATACCACAAAAGCAGTACTAAGAGGAAAGCTTATTGCAATAAGTGCTTACATCAAAAAAGTTGAAAGATCTAAAATAAACAACCTAACATTACACCTCAAGGAACTAGGAAAGCAAGAACAATCCAACACCAAAATTAGTAGATGGGAAGAAATAATAAAGATTACAACAGAAATAAATGAAATAGAGACCAAAAAATGATACAAAAGATCGATGGAATGAAGAGTTGGTTTTTTGAGAAGATAAACAAAATTGACAAACCATTACCTTGACTAACTAAGAAAAGACCCAAATAACAATAATCAGAAATTAAAAAGGAGACATTACAACTGATATCACAGAAATGCAAAGAATTATTAGAGAATATTATGAACAATTACATGCCAATAAATTTGAAAATCTGGAGGAATGGATACATTTCTGGACACACACAACCTACCAACAGTGAACCAAGAAGAAATAGGAAACCTGAACAGACCAATAATGAGCAACAAGCTTAAATCAGTAATCAGTAGTCTCTCAATAAAAAAAGCCTAGGCCTTGATGGCTTCATTGCTGAATTCTACCAAACTTTTAAAGAAGAATAGCAATTCTTCTCAAACTATTCCAAAAAACTGAAGCAGAGGTTATTCTCCCTAGCTCATTCTGTGAGGTCAGCATCACCATGATACCAAAATCACACAAAGACACAACAATGAAAAAAAGAAAACTACAGGTCAATATCCTTGATGAATATAGATGCAAAGATTCTCAACAAAATACTAGTAAAAATAATTCAAAAGAACATCAAAAAGATTATACACCATGATCAAGTGAGATTTATCCCAGATTCAAGGATGGTTCAACATATACAAATGTATAAATGTGATACATCACATCAACAAAATGAAGAACAAAAGCCATATGATCATCTCAATAGACATGGAAAAAGCATTTGATAAAATCCAACATTCCTTCATGATAGAACCTCTAAAACTTAGGTATAGAAGGAAAGTATCCTAACACAATAAAAGCTATATACAACAAACCCATTGCCAATATCATCCTGAATGGGGAAAAGTTGAAAGTTTTTCCTCTTGAAACAGGAAGAAGACAAGGATGGCCACTTTTACCACTCTTATTTAGCATAGTACTGGAAGTTCTAGCCAGAACTATTATGAAAGAGAAAGAAATAAATGGCAACCAAATTGGAAATGATGAAGTCAAATTGTCCCTACCTAAATGTCCATCAGTGGATGAATGGATAAGAAAAATGTATGTATACACAATGAGATACTACTCAGCCATAAAAAAGAATGAAATTTGGTGATTCACAGCAGCATGGATGAGTTTGGAGAAATTTATCTTAGGTGAAATATGCCAGGCACAGAAAGAAATATTGTGTGTTCTCACTCATATATGAGAGCTAAAAATAAATAAATTAATAAATAAGTAATAATAATTCAACATTTAGAAAAAGAGAGTACAGCTGTGATTAATAGAGGTGGGGGGAAGTGAGATTGGTTAATGAACACAAAATTACAGGTAGACAAGAAAAAATAAGTTGTATTGCTATACAGTTGAGCTAGGCATCTACAACAATAATTTACTGTATGTTATCAAATGGCTAGAACATAGGAAATCAAATATTCATATAACAAAGAAATGATTAAGTTTTTCAATGATGAATATGCTAATTACCCTGATTTGATCATCACACACCATATACATGTATTGAAATATAACCCTCTACTCCATAAATATATATAATAAATGTTTCCATTTAAAAAATAAATGCACATATATTGAAGAAATAAAATAATTAAAAAGTTACAGCAATTGCCAGAAAAAAATGTTAACCTGGTTCTTTTAACATTTTTACATGCCTTCATCATTATATGATTGTCTCCACTAGAACAAATACCATCCTAGAAAAATCAAGGCTCAGAGCCATAGTTAGTGTAGCACAGTAGTTTCAAACTTGTACAATCTGATGAATTATTGATAAGTAAATGCTGACCCCATCCTCATTATGATCATAAGAAACCCTACTTCACTCCCAATATCCATTCTGTAATGGGGTGCAAAGTGCATTGCCAGAGAGTCTCTGCTGCATTGGAGGCAAGAGGGAGAAGTTTGACCAGCCCTGGGGAACAGAAGATTTGTGTATTTGTCCAGTTTGCTTAATCAACTATTAGTAGTTCTGAGTCTACAATGTCTCCTTTCGGTGGAGACTTACTAACCTGTTGATGTGATGTCTATTTTTTAGGTACATTGCTATCAAACTGTTGAATGTTCAGATGTCATTGATAGTCAAACTTGTGAAAAATCATCTTCCTCATCAAAAAGTATTCCAATGACCAAGCAACAGCAAAGTCTACATTCAAGAGCATATATCTTACACAGTCAGCTAGGACAAATTGAGATTCCCGAAGTATCAAAACTGCTGCAATCATCGTAGCCACCACAGGAGCCAAATCTATAATGTGGCACTTAGGATGTGCTTGCAACCTAAGGGTCTAAATTTATATGATTTGGTATTTGTTTCTATGTCACCAAAAAAAAAAAAAAAAAAAGAAAGAAAATGAAGGCAGACTGAGCAATACAGCTATCTCATATCTTTTAGCATGAAAGTTTCCAATATCAGATTCTACAAATTTGACAAAAAGCTCGGTTTTAAGACAAGGTCTCAAAGGACTGTGGGAAACAAACCAGGAACATAAAAGAAAAATGTGGGCTGAGAGGACACTGAGGCTAAATGTTGAGTATGTCCCATCTTCAGAGACCAGGAATTTCTTAGCCCCAGCCAAGTGAATTCCCTTTAGGAATGTGGGCTTTGTGTGGGTACTATCTATCATTTTTAAAAAGAAGCTGTATTTCCATCGTTTTGAGTCCTCTTTAATTTCTTTCAGCAGTGATTTGTAGTTCTTGTTGTAGAGATCTTTCACCTCCTTGGTTAAATTTATTCCTGTGTGTTTTACTTTTTTTGGCAGCTGTTGTAAATAGGCTTGCTTTCTTAATTTCCTTTTCTGATACTTCATTGCTGGAGTGTAAAACTGCTACCAACTTTGTATATTGATTTTGCATCCTGCAATGTTACTGAATTTATTTATCACTCTAAGAGTTTTTCTGAAGAGTCTTTAGGTTTTTCTACATACAGAATCATGTCATCTGCAAACAGTGACAATTTGACTCCATCTTCTCTGATTTGGATGCCCTCTATTTCTTTCTCCTGCCTGATTGCTTTGGCTAGTACTTCCAATACTATGTGAAATAGGAGTGGTGAAAGTGGATATCCTTGTCTTGTTCCTTTTCTTAAAGGAAAAGCTTTCAGCTCTTCCCCATTCAGGAAAAGATGGAAAGATATCCGATGTTAATGCATTGGAAGAATTAACATTGTGAAAATATCCATATTGCCAAAAGCTATCTACAAATTCAATGCAATCCCCATGAAAATACCAATGACATTCTTCACAAAAATAGAAAAAACAATCCTAATATTTACATGGAGCAACAAAAAATCCATGAAAACCCAAAGCAGTCCTGAGAAAAAAAATAAAGCCAGAGACATTACAATACCTGACTTCAAATTATACTACAAGTCTATAGTAACCAAAACAGCATAGTACTGGCATAAAAACAGACACATGGACCAATGAAACAGAATAGAGAACCCAAAAATCAATTCTTGTACTTACAGCTTGCTGATCTTTGACAAAGGCACCAAGAGCATATGCTGAGGAAAGGACAGCCTTTTCAATAAGTGGTGCTGGGAAAACTGGATATCCATGTGTAGAAGAATAAAACTAGACCCCTACCTCTCACTATCTACCAAAATCAACTTAAAATGGATTAAAAACTTTAATATAAGACCTGAAACGATAAAACTCTTAGAAGAAGAGACTTCCCAATGTAGGACTGGAAAAAGGCTTTACGAATGAGAACTCAAAAGCACAGGCAACAAAAGCAAAAGTAAACAAATGGGATCATGTCAAACTAAAAAGCTTCTGCACAGCAAAGGAAACAATCAACAGAATGAAAAGACAACCTGCAGACTGGGAGAAGATATTTGCAAACTATGCAGCCAATGAAGTATTAATATCCAGAATATACAAGGAACTCAAACAACTTAACAGTAATAAAACAAGTAATCTGATTAAAAATTGGGCAAAGGAGCTGAATAGACATTTCCCAAAAGAAGTTGTACAAATGGCCAAAAAGTACATTAAAAAAAGCTCAACATTGATGGATCTTGAGAGAATTATATTAAGTGAAACAAGTCAGGCACAGAAAGAGAAATACCACATGTTCTCACTTATTGGTGAGAGATAAAAATAAATAAATAAATTCACACACACACACCCACACAAACAAACAAAAAAAACGGGGGGGGGGGAGAAGAAGACATAACGATTACAAATTCTTGAAGTTGACACGACAAGCAAACAGAAAGGACATTGTTGGGTGGGAGGGAGGAGAGGGAGGAGGGAGGGAGGTTTTGGTAATGGGCCATAATAATCAACCACATTGTATATTGACAAAATAAAATTTTTTTAAAAAAGCTCAACATCACTAATCATCAGAGAAATGTAAATCAAAACCACACAGATATCATCTCATCCCAGTTAGATCGGCTATTATCAAAAAGACATATTAACAAATGCTGGCAAGGATGCAGAGAAAGGGGAACCCTTCTGCACTGTTGCTGTGACTTTAAATTAGTATAGCCATTAGGGAGAACAGTATGGAGGTTCCTCAAACAACTACAGATAGAACTACCATACATTTCAGCAATCCCACTACTGGGTATATACCCAAAGGATTGGAAGTCATCGTGTTGAAGGGATACCTGTACTCCCATGTTTATTGCAGCTCTATTCGCAATAGCCAAGGTATGGAACCAACCTAAATGTCTGTCAATGGTTAACTGGACAAGGAAAATGTATATATATGATAGAATACTACTCAACCACAAAAAAGAATGAAATTCTGCCATTTGCAACATGGATGAGCTTGGAGAAAATTATGCTAATGAAATAAGTCAGGCACAAAGAGAAATACCTCATGTTCTCATTCATTAGTGGAAGGAAGGAAGGAAGGAAGGAAGGAAGGAAGGAAGGAAGGAAGGAAGGAAAAGAAAGAATCACAATAATAGGTGAATTTCAGAAGGGGAGATCAGAACTGTTGTTATTACATGTGGAAAAGCGGGAGGGGTAGGAGGTTAGCAAGAAATTGGTCAAAGGACACAAAGGATGATTATGTTTTGCAATGATGAATATTCTAATTATTCTGACTTAATCATCACATATTGTACACAAGTACTGGTAGTCAAGTCTGTACCCTGCAAATTTGTATAATCAATTAATTATGTTTCAGTAAAATAAAAAACGAATAAATAAATGGATAAAAAGAAGTTGTAAGTCCAGATTTTTTTTTTTCTAAAAAACTTCCTGATCATTAGATGTTGGCAACACATGCTTAGAGGCTGGGTTTTGCCTGGAGATTGTCCATGTCTGCTTTTGTAGAAAGGGCAGTATAATAGAAATCAGAAGACCTGGGTTCAAACCTGTTATTCTTTATAGCTGTGAGAACTTTGACAAGTCTCTTAGTCTCTGTGGGTTTCTTTTTCCCCCTCTGTAAAATGGAGATAAGAATGCCTGTCTTGATTGTGCCCCCGAATTGTATGGATGAAATGAATGATGATGTATGGGAAATACCTTTGACATAGACCAAGTGGTAGACAAATGTCCAGGTTGGTGAATGTTGCTTTGATCAGGGATGATGGTAAAATTAACTATTTCTCAGCCAGTTTCATGAACCGAAGGAAAAGACCCAAAAGACTTTTTGAAACTTTAAATTCAAAAAACTTTCACATTTGGGCAAAATGTTAGAGGCTGTGAGCCAGGGCAGCATCCCTATACTAAGGGCTCCTTGTGCTTTGGAGAGAAGAGGTAGTCTTTTTAAAGTCAGTAGCCATGGACATAAATTGATTCTTGAGTCGGGGTAGGAGATATGTGGTGATAAGGCGGACCTGGTTACTTACCTAGGCCACTCCTCAGCTTTAAGAGAGGGCACTTAAAGTCTAACCCTGGTAATATGAACAATGCAATTCACAGGTGTAAGCCTTGGCTTAAATTTTAAAGCATGCTTAGTGCTATAGTCACCGGTCACACAGAAGCTCAGGGAAGCCATAGATTGCAGATTTAGGCTTAGTGACTACATTAATAATTTATCAGTCATTCTATCAGGTTGCAGCAACTATTTTTTTTTCTCTGAAATGCTTACACCTAGCTGTGAAGAATTAACTGGCAAGAAAACAGGTATTTCTACACTTTGCTATAAGGCTCAGAAGTGGCAGATGGAGAGATGCATCTCCTTGAACTTATTTTTCTGACTTACCTGATGTTCTTTGGTTGTGCCCTACTTGACTTCATTTTCTTAGTCATTGATTAAGTAGACTACATTTGGATGATTTACCATATGAATAAGAGGGCCAGTGTTAATTCTTAGAAAACCACACTCCCATCTTTGTAAAAACCTATCTTCTCATCTTATTTGAAAACGTGTCTTTAGGAGGTTAATACCATCCTGGATAGTTGCTTGTACTATTCTTTAGTTTAACTTTCAGCTAAAATGTGTAAAGCATCCACAGATGAAATGATATAGTATCTGCGGTTTGCTTTCGCAGTTTTAGCCATGTGTGTGAGGAAATACTAGTGAACCAACATTGGCCAGAAGCTGATAACTGTTGAAGCTGAATGATGAGAACATTGAGGTTCATGATACTATTGTCTAATATTTTATAAAAAGGAAAAACATTGTGAATTGCTTTGTGTAATGTTGTAGGTGTTTGTTTATCAGTTTTACCTTCCCCCATGGGACTTTGTCTTTATTTTTAAATTATTAATTGTAAAAGTAATATAGGCTCATTTTGAAAAAAATTCTAAAAATATAGAATATGTAAACAGTGTAAGTCCTTATTTACAGCTCAGTGACCTCCTCCCCATGCCTCTTCTGAAGTAATTACAGTAAAAGTCAAGTGTGTATTTTTTCAGAACTTTCTTTATGTGCACATAAATCTCAGGGCTGCTCCACATGGTATGGGTAATACAGGGAGTCTAAAATCTGGGCTTATAAGCACAAATTCCAAAAACGGCTCTCTTGCTTTTTGTGAACTGCAAAATAATACTCTTCAGCAGGAAAAGGCTCTCTAGGCAATGTTTGGGTAACATGTATACCCATTAGCTAGGAGATGGACATACGGAGGCCACCGAGCCAGAAATATCAGTGCTGATCAGACTGTGCTCAGATTAACTCAATTGAACATGCAGTGACAGAACATGCTATTTGTTTGTTCATTCATTTGTTCTTTCTTCATTTGTTTATTCATCCAATGAAACCATTATTGACTCTGCTTTGGTTCCAGATTTTGACCTGGGAGCTGGGGATACACAAAGGAATGAGAAGCATCATCCCCTGTCCCAGGGGAGCTTGCAATGGAGTGGGTTGGAGGAGATAGGAAAATGGATTATTACAGTGTGTGGAGGCCTGAGGGCTGCAAGAGGCAACTGCTAGATGCTTTGAGGTCACAGACAGACACTTTTGGGGTCACTGTGGGCAGGACGGGGTGCTTAGTAGGAATTCTTGGATGATCAGCACTGGAGCTCAGCACAGGGGTCTAAAGTGAGAGAAAGCAACCATTTGGGCAGCCATCCATCAGTAACACTTAACGGAACATCTATCAGAATCCAGAGCAGATCATAACATAACAATGATGGCAATAAAAGTTATCACTGACATTTATTGAATGTTTCTGATGTGCCAGTCAGTGTACTGAGCATTTTAAAAAGACTTCATTTTTTAGAGCAGTTTTAAGTTCACAGCAAAATTGAACGGAAAGTACAAAAAGTTTCCATGTACCCCCTACCCTGACATATGCACAGCCTCCCCCACTATCATCATCTCCCATCAGAGTGGTGCATTTGTTACAATGGATGAACCTACATTGACTCATCATTATCACCCAAAGTCAATAGTGGACATTAGGGTTCACTCATGGTGTTGTAGATTCCACGGGTTTGGACAAACGCACAGTAATGTGTACACCATTACAGTATCTTACAGAATAGTTTCACTTTCCTAAAAATTCTCTGTGCTCTGCCTAGGCATTTTTCATATATTAACTAATTTAGTTCTCATAACAATCTTAACAAGTCAGGACAATTATCACCGTTTTACAGATGGGAAAGTGGACATACAGAGATACAGAGAAAGCAAGGAACTTGTCAAGCCATGTATTCTGACTCCGAAGTCTAATAGCTCAGCTAATTTCATTTCTGCGTATCACTGTACAAATCTTTGTCTACCTACTTATAGCTTATGCAGTTACAATCATCTGTAATAACCCGCTTCTTTCAAATAACAATATATTAACAGTATTTTTTTTATATTCTTACAAGGATTACTTAATATGTCTTTTTCAAACTTATTAAAGAGAAAAATATATGTTAGAAAATATGAAAAACAAATAAAATTGAAAATCTCATATAATCTTAGCTTCTAAACACAGCTTAAAACACTGGTATATTTAGTACATTTTCTTTTAGGGTTTTTTCCTTTGCTTACACTTTTAAAAAGTTTTGATTGGTGGACATTATGTTGCTGTTATTCAAGAGAGAGTACTGTTGTTGTTGTTGTTGGGTTTTTTTGTTTATTTGTTTTTGGTGGCTGGCTACTACAGGAATGGAATCCTGGACCTTGGTGTTATCAACATCATGCTCTAACCAACTGAGACAACTGGCCAGCCCAAGAGTATGGGCTATGATTTGGTTCACTTGCTTTTCATGGTTCTGAATATATGGTGGAGCCGGGTGAGTCTTGAAAGACACATTCACCGTGCTCCTACACTTCCCCATTGGACTGGAGGCTTAATGAGAAAATGGCCCTACTGGTTTTGCTCACCACTTTATTCCCAGCACTAAGCATTGCCTAGTACATACACAGTAGGTGCTCAATAAAAATCTGGCCTCCCAGCTTTCTTTCTTGTCCCATATTTACATACAGCAATGAGCGTTGCCCTTAAAATTTAAATCAGATTATGTATTATCCTTGTAGACTTCAGTTGAGTTTTGATTTTATTCTGACCGTATCTTTGAAAAAAGCTGGTGAGAGAGGAATCCAGAAGCACACGTGGCAAGGTTGGCCTCATGCGGAAGGGGCATTTCCTCAGTTGTAGCAAAAGGAAGATATGGGGGCAAGTATAGCTAAATATGTAAGCTGGTAATAGGCAAAGAAGTCATTCTTATTTGAGGACTTCTATTTTCTCAGTGAGTTAAGTGGCAAGGTCATAGCTAAGGAGAGTAGGAGGTAGGAATAGGCATGAAATAATTGTCATGGAAAATAGGAAAGAGAGACTTTTAAAGTACTATAGTAGGTTTCCTGGGCAATGTTTAAGGCTTCATTAAAGGACTTAGTTCAGGAATTTTAAAGGAAACCAGTGTGGCCATATGTGCGAATCTCTGTCTTCAGTTACATGTAGTTATTTTTCCCTTTATCTGTTTCTCAAAAGACCTTTTTGTTTTAAGCCTAAAATAAAGATTCTTGGCCTGGTGTTCATGCATCCACTTCAGGGGGTCCAAAAATCTCCAGAACTTGTATGCAAAAACTTGTGCATATGCGCTTTCTCTAGAGAATGGATCCTTTGCTCTCGTTGGATTTTCAAAGGAATCTTTGACCCCCAATAGATTAAGAACCACTGTTAAAATATTTGTCCTAACAGTACAGCCCTTTGGACTGCCCCACAGATGCCTTCCTTCACAGCCAGTGCTTTCATTGTCTCATGAATAACTTTATCTGGAGGCCCATTAGGTAACTCAGCAACTAAACCCCTAATATGGACTTCAAGGCAACCCTACCTTATGTGGTGTCTTCCTATCACTGACTACACACATCTCACCCCCAGCCACTCACCGCCAATGACTATAGGGAGAGGAAACAGTGTCATTGCTTAATAATGCAACAAGCGTTATCACCACAAGTATGGATACTCCTGCTTTATTTAATCAGCATCCTATTGGTAGACATTGAAGTTGTATCCCAGCCTTGAATATGCTAGATCAAAGAGTATGTGCATTTTAAAAACTCTCCAAAGAGATGTCACAAATCTACACTCCCATCAGTGGTTTGTGAACTTGTTTGTTTCTCCACACTGGAAATTATTGTGTCTCTTATTACTTGTTGCCAATCTGATAGTTGAAAATGGTGCATTGGTGTCTTAAGTGGGCACTTGTTTTAAGTATGTCACCACAGGAATTTTTAACCTGGGGTTCATGGATGGCCTGTAGACTCCCAAAAATTGCATGCAAATTATTGTTCGTGTTTCTGTGCATTCTACAGAGGTGAGGGTAAAGGGTGGGAAAGGTTCCATAGCCTTCCTCAGATTCTGCAAGGGAGTCTAGGCATTTAAAATATTACAAAATAAAGCTGGAAAGGTTTTACAGCAAATCACTAAATAAAATTAGATAAGACAAAAATAACAAACTTGGGAAAGTCACAAAATTGCAGCTATCACCCAATATGCCCACAATCCACATGTATATTTCTTGACACCATTTCTATGTTAAAGAAAAAATTATCCAATGACACTTCATAAAGCACTGTAAGGAAAATGATTCTGGACCATCATGATAGATTTAGGGGCCACTGCAACAGAGTCTTGCAGTGGAGGAGAGAGATTGGGCTCAACTGCGAATATAACATAGGCAAGTGGGAATTTACAGCCAAGGAGTAGGGTGGAGTCAAGTGGATGGAAAATTGCTAAGAAGAAACAGCAGGGGTAAAGGAGATTCTGGCTAACCTGACCAAACTGGATTCTTGCTGAAGACAGGCCAGGGTGATCCAACATCACCTGGGGGATCCTGGAGGATGATCAAACATCAATGATGGGGGGGTTCTTGCTAAACTAACTTAGTTAGCAGTGTTCTTTGCTAAAACTAGATTTAACAAGGAAGTACACAGATAGGCCTAGCAGAAGATTCAGAAGGCTGACTACAGTTTGATTGAACAAAGAATCTTTGTCACTTACAAGGCATCCCAAATTCTTGACCTTTTCCTGTTTCCTTCCCCTGGGATGCTCCTGCTGTCTGACAAACGGGCCAGAAAATCCCCATTGTGGGAAAACTATGTGTGGGCTCCATGGGCCAGTCTACTGTTCACTTGCCTAAGTGGCTGAATTAAGCCTGATTTTTTTTCTCAAAGCCCTCTCTTGTCCTTCAGGAAAGGCTATTCCATCACTTTGCTTCCGCAGAGTTCCCAAGAAAGTACCCCAGTGGGCAGCAGAAATTGCAAGTCTATTTCCCCAAGGGATGTGTGTTGTGTTGGGGACTTTTAAGAAGCTGCCAGCCAAAAAACTTGAATTTTATCTTTAAATCTCATGTAATTTTTGTATCCAATTCCTTAGAATATTTGTAAGTGTCTTAATGTTAAAAAAAAAAAAAATCATTTCTTATCAAAATCTTGGTTTAAAATAGACATTTTTAACCTGGAATTTTTAACCTGGGGTTTGTAGATGGGCTGCAAACTCCCAGAAATTGCATGCAAATTATTGTTTGTGTTTCCATGCATTCTTCAGAGGTGAGGGTAAAGGTTGGGAAAAGTTCCCCATGTTTGTCAGTGGCTCCCAAGATCCCTTAGTTTGGTTCAAATCTGGCTGATTTTCTCTGTATTTACTTTAAAAGTGTTTAGGTACACATGAAGTTAAAATAAAGCATGTTTGTAGGGAAGATCTCAGTTTGTTTTTTTTTTTTCCATTTCATAGGATTTGGGGTCAAAAGAAGCTATTGAATTATGTTTTCCAGAAATTTCCCGTTTTGTGGAACACTCTTTTAACATAAGAAATTAGAGAATGGTGCCATAGCTGAAGTTAGCTTCCCAATATCTCAGTTCAACCACCAAATGCTATTCTGTGCTCAGAAAGGATGGCTCCATGTTCCTGTCACCTGCAAGCAGTGTCTCTTCTGCCATTTTGCAGGAAGTGCATGGTTTGCCTTTTGTTTACTATTGTCCTTCTAATTTTATCTCCATTCATGAGGTAGTTGATAGGATCCTGGAGATACAATATGGGCTAAGGAAATTGAGGTAGAGGATTTGTCCCAGGAAACCAGTGATAAAGTGGGACTAGAAACTTAATCTTCTGATACCCATTATCTTTTTGTGAGGGAATGTTGTGTAGTGGTAAGAATTTCTACCTGATGATAGAACTTTTGATTCTACCACTTACTAGCTGGGAGGCTGGTACGATCCTTCGCCGCTGTGCACCTCAGTTTCCTCGTCTGTAAAATGGAGATAATAATGCTTACTTTGCAGGATGGTTGTAAGGACTAAAGGAGATAGAATCTGTAAAATGCCTGCCCCATAGTAGGTAAAACATAAAGATTCATTAACCTATCTCTCCACGCTTTAGGGAAAAGTTATTCAAGGAAAGAAATAAGACACGAAGATTCGATTGCAGATTTTGTTTCGATAGAGCAGTTATAGAATCTGAGATTCTCTGGGACTGGAGAAGCCCTTAGAGATCAGCTCGTTTGATTAACTTCTCTTAACAGAGGAGGAAACAGGCCCAAAGAGGGTGATGACATGGCCAAGGTCTCAAGGTGACAAACAAACCCCAGTAAAGACACTCTTACTTAAGAGGGAAATATGTCTTTAAGAAACATTTGTTTCAAAAGGTATTAAAAATAAACTCTTCCAAAGTAAAAATGCGTGGTGCCCTAAAATAAGAATTTCTAAGCCTAAAGCTCATCTGATAATGAATATAAGGGAGTCGTATTTAAGAAGGTACCAAAGTAAAGTAAAACAGGTGGGTTTTTTTTTTAATTAAAAGGCAATATGTGTTTTAAACATACAATGATACAAATAATGAATAAATACATTAACATATATAGCCATTAAAATGTAAATCACATTGCTAATCTCCCTCATAACTAAAAAATAAAGGGACTATCAAAATATTTTGGGGAATGTTAGATGAAATTTCACTTAAATTATTTCTTCTAGAATTTTTTTCCTATCCATGATTACTTTGGTCTATCTACCATAAGAACAAAAATAAGCTTAATATATAGATAAACGCTTGTCTTCTTAACACTGCAAAAGAAACATTTGTTCTCCCAGATAACTCTTAAGTAAACTGCTGTCAAAACAATTAGTGTTATTTTTCTATTATCCTCCTATTTGAGAGTAAATAACCACTTCATGAATATGTTAATTATCTAGTAGGTGGAGAAGATAAGGAGGGCTCTATATCTCCAGAAGCAATGATAAATCATCAACTGCATAGAAAAACACGAGGAAGGGTTCTAAGCTGGGTAGTCATATAATGACAATGTGTTGATAGAATTAACCATGAATAAGCCTTCATTTGTGCACTGTGGCTGCAATGAGACCGTCTTCCAGCTAAGCAAATACTCAATAGTTACTTTGCCAACAAAGCTTTTTTATTTTCACACACTTAAGAATACACATTTTAGAATTGTGTTATGGTCATTTTAAAGAATTAAAGAAGTGAGGCTAAACCCTCCTTTTACATAGTAAAACCTAGTTTATGTTAAAAGTACTGGACAGATATTTTCTCTAAAAAAATCACTTTTTAAAATAAATGATTATGCTTACTTTCAGCTTAATCTACCTTTAGTAACCATGCTCAACTTTTGGCAGCTTTGAATGTGCCTTTTGAAATCTCTGGCACAGGATTCTTCACTATCCGCAGTGGTTAAATGTTTTGCTGAAAGAGAACACATTTTGAGGGGGGAGCAGAGGTGGGGGTGGGGAGAAAAACACAGAAAAGTGCTTTCTCTTCCTATTTTGAAGGGGCAAGATGTATTTTTCCATATTAAATATTTTGAAAAAGTTGAATGCAGCATTGTGCCAGATAATTAAAATGTAAATTTCAGTATCTATGCTTGCTTTGTGATTTTTTTAATACATTTAAGTTAGTTGTCTTTTAAAACATGTGGTCAGCTGTTGTATTCACATATGGTCAAATGATCAAAGTCTGAACTCCTCTCTAATTGTCCCCCCGCTGCTCGTCTGCTCTGTCCGTGATCAAGGCCTCAGCAGGTGATGAGAAAGGCATGAGAACAGGCTGGAAGGAGAATGAGGCACCGAGAGGCCCAAGCTGAAAGAAATAAAGACTTCCAGTACATCACCCTGACAGTAAAGACCGAAGGAAAAGTGACGTCTGGTTAGTACTGCTTATATATTTTTTTGTTCGCCAATCTGCATACATTTTTTTTTTTCCCTAGCTAAATGCAAATGCAGCCTCGCCTGCTCGCAGAGACGGAGCCCCACACATCAGCGCCGACGAAGTGCTGCATTTGTTTACTTGCCTCGGGAAGAAGCTGCTAAGTCCCACAGTTTATAGTATTTCACATGTTTGTGGAAATCATTGCAATTCTTTTCACTTCTGCTTGTCATTGTTTGCCTAGAGTTCACTTTGCCAGATGGCGCTTTATTGTCACTAGTGGTTACACCTCGCTATTGGATCAGTTCAAGACCAAATGGTGTGAAGAGCTTTCATACTTAGAGGATTTAGTCAAACATTCATTCTCTGCTATTCAGGCCACTCGAGCACTAATTCATAAACGAGTCGGCTGACCTAGGAATGGAGAGAAGAGAAAAGGGCCCAGGTCTTTTTTCACCCTTAATTATTAACTTGCCTTTTATTTCCAGTCCAAATTGGGATGAATCATAATTAAGCAGGGCTATCTTGCATAAACATAAATAAGATGCTAGAGAAGGGGTGGAGTATGAACAAGATACTGCACATGTGAATGCTGTCAGACTTTATGGGGGGGGGGGTGCCAGTCTACACAAAATCACAATCTATTATTTCCCCACAAGTCCTGATTCCTGACAGTCCCTGGCCTCCTATCAATGAGTCAATTCTATCAGTAAACGCCACGAATGATGGCACTAAGATTTTTTTTTTTGACATGTATTTTTCTACGAAAGAAATATGATCACATTTCCAAAGTTGGGTAGGGACCTCTAAAATCCAAGATATTCCATTCATCTTATGTGATTTATATTGGAGGTTTGGGGAGTCTGGACAAATTCTAGGTGGGTGCCCTTTTCTCGGGGGCCTGAGATAAGCAGCTTCATGCCATTTGTGCATGCATGTTTTTAAAATTGATGTGGTATTTACCTTTTTAAAGCAAATCTATTAACGAATATCTTGGCTGCAGCCCCGATCTCTGGAATGTCTTCTTTTCTTTATCAAAGAAAATGACTTTTATTTAAATGACTGAAAAGATGGTGCGGTGAAACTAAGACAAGGGCGGCAGGGAAAGGGTTAAGCAAACAATGACTCAATCGCTCCACCTAATTTTGTTTCTTACTAAATTAAAAAACTGAAGTTGTTGCCCTAGTTTTCTTTTTCCTTGGGATGGAGTATAGCTTTACCTAACTACTCAAAGTGATGTTGAAAGGACAAAGAAAAGCACCGATGTGAAGAGGGAGGTTCTTTGGCAAAAGGCAGGTGCTAAGGGATTTGGAGGTTATTATAGAAAAAAATCCTTAAAGCTCTTGGTGCAATGCCTTGCCCTAGTAAGAAAGGCAAACAGGATAATGGATTGTATCAATAGAGGGAGCGAACCCAAATCAAAAGACGTGATCTTGTTACTGTACTGCCTGATATTGTCCCTCTACAAAGAGCTGGTTGGTGCTAATCAAACACTGCACTGCCGGCCTAATCACCTTGTCCTCAGAAGCCTATTGTTGTCCTGGGCAAGGCCCAGTTCACAGAACAGCCAGGATGATATCCGTTTTTCCAATGAAGAAAATGGAACAAGAGGTATAAGTTTTCTCCTTCATATATTTTTTTGCATTAAGGTACAACACAAAATTATGTAATAATAGCATCCCCGGGGCCTGACCTGAACCCAGGGAAGCCACAGCGGTGGGGATTGCAGCTCTGCTTGGGAAGTAAGCACAGCTGGGAGGAACAAAGCACCAACTGGGGGTCCTCTGGTTTTTCCACACAACATTTCTGGACTTCGGCTCTTTGCTATGCTAAGTAAGCTGCCAAGTAATTGGACCTACCCGTATGGAGGGGAGGAGACAGAGAACGCTGGAAGGGTGTAGTGAGAAAACAGGAGCTGTTAGGCTGGGGATTCAGGTGGGGGGTGGGGCAGAGGGCAGGGGACTTTGCTTTCACGAAGTTCCTGGAAACAAAGCAATGAAGTAGGTAGAGAGAGTTAGTTTTAATATTAAACCAGACGTCTTGGTATTTTTCCTTTGGAAGTAGGATAAAACTGGGTAAATAGTAAGTGTCCGGAGTTAGGGAGAAGCTTTTGTTTACTTTGTCAAGTTACCTCCTGGGGCTTCTGTTTCCTCATCTCAAAAATCAAGGGGGTAGGGGGATGGTTCAACTTGAAATCTAAGTTCCCTTCCAGCTCCATCATTCTGCAAATCTGCATCCTCATGTTGTCTCCAGTTCATTTTTCACGAAGACTCAGTGTACCAGGGGTCAACAGATCCAGCCATATTGAGGCTCTGAATCACTTGAGTCAGTTCAGGTACAGAATTTGACGGAAATATAGGCATCTCTTGCAGTTTACACAAGGGAGTTCCTTTTGGCCAGCAGACCTATGAAGAGTGACTGTCTAAAATGCATTTGCTCATTTAGTCATCAGTTTAAGAAGGGCAGAATAGCTGTATGTTTAGAGCTGTTGGACGTTTTCAGCTGTTTTAGAGGCTGACCCCACTGTTCCTCTCTCCTTGCAAGGTTCAGAAATTCCTGTCTTTTGGGTTCATATGACCGAGACCAATCAAATGCTTTCATCAGCTCGCCATTGGCTGTTGAGTGATATATTGCCACCAGTTAAAATTTGACCTAGTACTCAATGAACCTCTTGCACACATTAATTGTGCAGAACATCTTTCTCCTTCCACAGGAGTATCTTCTTTTAAAGGCCACTCATTTACTTAAAGCCAGAGTTAGGCCAACTCATTCAGCTTACAAAGCTTATCTTGTACTACTCGGTCCAAGGATTCCTGGAGAAAAGAATCCTATAGGCCTAACATAAAGGTTAGGAAGAGATTATTTTCCTCAGCAGCTTTGCAAACGATTACTAAAAAGGACCTTCTGAACTTCTATGAGATACTTATTTACCATAACAAAAACACAGCCCTAATCATCAGAAACTAGAAAGATGTATAACTAAAGCTTTACTTTAGCTGTGTTGGATTCTGTATAAAGCCTTTGATTTGCCATGGGAAAAGAACAGCAAATTTTAAAGTGTGGAGAAATTTCAAAACAGCAGAAGCAGTGATGGTCGCCTGATTTTCAGACTGGTTCATGGATAAAGATAGGCTGTTTCTATTTAAGAAGAAAACAAACCACATTAAACAAGCATTTCTTGTCATGGAGCCAATTGTATGCAACATTGTACAGATTTTCTTAAAAGCTTCTGATTGACTTTGTTGTGTACCTTTGGAAGTTTTAGAAAGGCATTGTCCTGAGATGTGTTAATATCTAAAAGGAGACTTTTTAATGAAAGCACAGAAGCTGAGAAATAGGAGAAAAAGGGGGAAATTGTCTTTAATATTAACTAAAATAATCCAGCTAACTACAGAGATATTCTTTCTATTTGATCCACTTCACCCACCATTTTAGTAATACCTTGTTTTTTTTTTTGTTTTGTTTTTGTTTTTGTTTTGTTTTTTTTTGTTTTTTTTTTTAATGGTGTTAAATTGATCTGGAAATCTCAAGACTGTGTTTATTGCATCCATGCTACATTTGTGTGCCTATTCCAACCCAGCTCATACAGACTTTTTTTTTTTTTTTTTAATTAGCTATTCCTTCCTAGACTTATAACATAAAGAGGTTTCTTTTTCAGGCTCATTTCTTCTTATGCCTAGTTTATGGGGAGAAAAGAACACTGAACTTGGAGTTAGATGGATTTTGGTTTGAATTCCAGCTTCATCCCTTTATAGCTGTGTGACCTTGGGCAAGTCACTTAACTTCTCAAAACTTCATCCATCAAATAAATGGGTCAGAATTCCCACCTGCTTTTAGAATCTGTGAAAGAAAATGTTCATGAGCTCATCTCAGTAATTACACCAATAATCAAATACAAAATCTCTTGAGGATGCTCTATATCATTTCTAGGGGCAGGGCACTTCCTTCCCTGTCCCACCTTTGTTTTTCCAAGTTGGGACAAGAACACCTGGAAAAAACCCTGTAGGGGAGGTTTTATCAAGCATGAGTTTTTATCATCCTCATTCCATGAGAAAACCGAGACCCAGCAAACTTGTGGCTTTCTCAATGTCTCATAGCTGATAAGTGACCAAGCTAATACTAAAAATCAGGTTAACTTTTTATCTTCCATTTCTACCATGTGTCCCTGCTTCTAAACAAACTGGGCCTTCACACTCAGAGCGTTCAGTGAGAAATTAGCTTTGTTGCATCTGCTAAAGGGAATTCTGTGAATCCTCTCCTAAAGGACATTTAGTGATTAATATAAAATCTTCACCTAGGCAATTTTCACACATTCATTCAAGTCAGAGGGATACAGAACCAAGGCTCCCATGGCAACCTTCCCCTTTTTTTTTTCCTTTTTGTCTTTTTTCATGACCGGTAACGGGATGGCAACCCTTGGTGTCGCACACGTACTGCGACCGGCAACGGAATCGCAACCCTCAGTGTCGCGCCTGCACCGCGCTCAACCAGTGAGCGGACCGGTCTCTATATGGGTTCTGAACCCTCGGCGGGAGCACCACCGCGCTCTCAAGCGCCGCGCTCTACCGAGTGCGCCACCGGGCCGGCCCCTAGCCTTCCCCTTTGAGGAAGTGCATTACCACAGGACCCTTACAGGGAAGCGTGAATACATGACCCTGGAAACCTGGCCCTCTCCTACTCTGAGAATACAGCAAGCACATTTTCCCTTCCACTCTCTTTTTTCCCTTCTCCAAGTTTCCTTTGTGGACCATCCACCACCCCTGCCCAAGCCCCAACCAGACCTGAATTTTTGTGACAATTTTCTTCTTTTCTCCCAGGAATTATTTGTGAGGGTTTTTTTTTTTTTTGTCTGTTTGTTTGTTTTCCAATGTGGAAAAATGAACTAGGACTAAGGGGAGAGCTTCAGTCCCTTCTTTCATATTTGGGTGATGGTGGACAAGGTAATCCCTTAGCTGGGTTTACCTTTCTGGGGACCAGGTTCATCTCCAGCTCTGTAGAGAGGCTTACATTTAGGCCAACAGTGTGCACTAAAGTCAGAGGAATAGGACCACAGTTCCTTCACTCAGAGGTGGGTTTGCTTCTTGTCTGGCCTCAGGCATGGATGGAAGGACTTGGAGGAGATGCTGCATCTCTAGCAGGACTCAAAGGGTCTCCCAAGAATGCAAACTTACTTCATGATAGCTATAAGCTGCTTTAGTTCTCAAATATTTGAAGTGCGAATGCCATTTTTGCCTGCCCCTCTTTCCTTATCTTCCAGTCTAAAAACTTTTGGGAAAAGCTAGTGAATTACATTAGCTCCTTCCAACTTGGTACACTGGTTACTCAGATGTGAAATAAACACTAGGTCCACTCTCTACCCCTCTGCAAGGAAGTCAGCAGTGACCAAGAGCCCTTTTTGGAAAGCTTGGAGAACAATTTTCTGTCAACACAAATCCACTTTCATAGTATGGGGCAATGGGGTTTTTCTTTGCTATCCACAGCTGTTGACTCAATTTTCCAGTACTAACAAAGTCAAATTTAAGGAATCACTTTTTTCTTAATTAAAATACTATTTTTTTTCAGGTTCACATAGAATACCCTTCGGATTTTATTAGCCCTGCTATTTTCAAACTGGTCTTTAGCAGTGGAACATTTTTTTTTTTTTCGTCCTTTTTGAGACCGGCCACACTGCGCTCAGCCAGTGAGCTCTGTGAGCACACCGGTCATCCCTATATAGGATCCGAACCCGCAGCAGGAACGCTGCTGCGCTCCCAGCGCCGCACTCTCCCGAGTGCGCCACGGGCTCGGCCCTAGCAGTGGAACTTTTAATTGTTTTTATTTTTTATTTTATTTTTATTTTTAAAAATTGTGGTAAAATATATAAACATGAAATTTACCACCTTAACCATTTTGAAGTGTACAGTTTTGTGGTATTAAGTACATTCACATTGTTATGTAACCATCACCATCATCTACTTCCAGAACCTTTTTCATCTTGCAAAACTGATACTCTGTCCCCATTCCACAGTAACTCCCATCCCCCCATTTCCACAGCCCTGGTAACCACTACTCCATGTTTCTGACTTAGCACAATGTCTTCAAGGCTCATCTATGTTGTAGCATGTGTCAGAGCTTCATTACTTTTTATGGCTGAATAATATTCTATTGTATGTATATACCACATTTCGTTTATTCATTTTTCCGTTGATAGATACTTGGATTTCTTCCATCTCTTGACTATTGCAAATAATGCTGCTGTGAACACCAGTGTAGGAACTTTCAAATTTTTTTGCCATGAAATTTTGCAGACACTTACATAGAAGACTGAGAAAAAGTGATAAACACATTCCCAGTGTTTGGTGGAAAGTATTTCATTGTCGGGACAGTATGAAAGGTATTGGTCCCTTGAACCCTCTCATTTTCCAGGTGAGGAAAGTTTGGTCCAGAAAGAGAAAAGATACACAGTAGGACACCCAGTAAGTCAAGGGCATAGCCTCTGCTGCTATTTCTACTCTACTTGGCATTACCAGTTTGGGAAACTATATACCATTCTTTCCTAATATCTGCATTTGGAATACAGAAAGCATTAGTGTAATCCCAAGAAAGTGCTTTGATAGAGAACATGATTTGTATTAGGACTTGCACATTGAGGTAGTGGTGAGGGTTTTTTTTTTTTTTCCTGCATTATTTCATTTTGCTTCAATAGTCCTCTAGTAACAGTATGTGGTTTCCAGAATGGAACTGCTGACACCACTAACCAGCCACATCATGATACTCTAGCTTAGGAATGTGCTATTTGATTAATGAGATAATGCTTTTGGAGGCCTTTGAGCTGCTCAGAACAAAGGCACTGGATGAATTCAAAGCATTATTGTATGGTATTATCTAAAGACAGACATTTACTAAAATGTATTAATCTCCAGATGTCTTCAAACATTTATTTGCATTTCCAGAATGATGCTTTAAACTAAACCTGGGAAAACAATTGAATATCACAGGGTATACTTGACCCTACTGAGTATTTCAAGATAAACAAAAATAGTCGGAAATGTTGGTGCCATGGCAACAAAATGAAACTTAAAACATTTGAAACATGACTTTCATAGAAAAGATCTTTTATTTGGTTTCACATTTTATCATCTTTAATTAACATGAGTTACTTTTGACAATGTTAATCTTTATTAGCTTATCTCATCTAGGATCAGCACAATTAAGATCTGAATGGTCATTGGTCAATTATCAAAAAGAAGGGAAAATGCTAAGCATTCTTCATTGCAACATAATGGATTTCCAGATCTTTCTCATTTTTAAGAAAAGTCTGATTTTTTAGGTCATCTCCATGTCTTGAAATTCCTTACCTTTAATATAAGGGCAAAGTGACAGGGAAAGTAATGAATAAATGGGAAAAGCAGATCATCCCTCAAAGTGGAGAAGTTCTCCTCCCATGCCACTTATAAAGCAATGTCCTGCAGGCTGGAAGTAACTACAAAGAAGAGGATGCTCATATCTGAGGTTGAAAAGGCAGGACAGAAAGAAGTATTTACTAAGCTGCTATTGGGTGCCAGGCCCTGGGGTTGGCCCATTTTAAAATAGTATTCCATTTCTTACTCATGACAATGCTGTGAAGTTGATAGTATTCCTCCTGTTTTTTACACTTGATGAAATTGGGATTCTGATTATGTAACTTGCTCCAGTAAATTGACTGAGTCCGAATTTGAACATGGGTTTTTGTTCTGCCTCTCGGCCAGCCGGTACGGGAAGCCCTTGATCTTGGTATTCTAACACTGTGCTCTAACCAATGGGGCTGACTGGCCAGCCCCTTCTGCCTGACTTTTTTGTTTGTTTCATTTGCACCAGCCTCGCCAATTTTGTGCTTGAAGAGAAATTGACTGCTTGCAAGTGGAAATACATCCTCATCATTGTGATCACATCTATATATTTTAATTCTCAAACACAAGTTTCCAGACTTGGGGTTGGGAAGTGGAGAGAAGACTTCAGCAGCTGGAAGAAAACAGACAATAAGAGAAAAGGAAGGTAGAGCTCAGTGTTTAAGACCCTGATTTAAAGCCTCCCCTCACCACCTTTAGCTGTGTGCAGTTGGGCACAGGCTTAGTTTCCTCACCTAAAAAACAGTGATAAAATGGTATTCACCTCATAGGATGGTTGTGAGAACATTCTCTGTGGTTGTTTTTAACTCTATATCACCCAACATTTCCAGCCACAATTGTGGATTATTAATTGGGAAGGGAACAGACAGAATTAGCCAGCCTAAGCCAGAACACACAATATGGAGAGAAAGCATTTGCACCCAGGGCTCTCAAACTCCCCTCTCTAGGATCCCTTTTCCAGGCTGCAGATTAAGTTGATATATTTTTTCGATTACATTTTTTTTTTGGTGCCTGCTACTTTTCCTTCATTCATTTAACACATAACTGCTGAGTGCCTTTTCTGTACCAGTCACTGCACTTGGCACTGGGGAAACAGCAGTGGAAAAGAAAAAGCAAAGAAAAAGACAAAAATCCCTGACCTCATATATCTTATATTCTAGTGGGGGAAAGAGACAATAAATCAAATAAATAGGTAAAATGTATGTCATGTCTGATAAGAAGGCTAAGGAGAAAAAAAAAGGGTAGTGTGGGTGAGGTTGGAATACTTGGCTGGGAAGCCAGGAAAAGCCCTACTAAGAAGGTGACATTTAACTGAAAGGAAGCAAAAAGGAGGATAGTTCCAAGCAGAGAAAACAGCATGTGCAAACGCCCTGAGGCAGGAGCATGTTAGGAATGTTCTAGGAACTCAAAGGAAGCCAGAGTGGCCAGCAGGATGAATGAGTAGGAGAGTGGTTATGGAGCCAGATAGGGGATGGAACAGGAAAAGAGTCAAGAAAAGCCTTGTATAGATGATTGACTGTAGATTTTAAAATGAGCAAGGAATTAGCAAATGAGTAGTGTGGGAGTGAAGCTGCCTGAGGATTTGGGGTCCCAGATGTCCAATTGTGCCCAGGATGCAGGACTTGGAGTCAAAGAACATTATTTAAGAGGTTTAAGACATAATGCCTGCCCTGCTGGGTTTCGGACTTGTTTGGGGCCTGTTTTTCCTTTTTTCTGGCCTATTCCTCCCTTTTGGAATAGGAATGGGTACCCAGTGTCTGTTCCATCATTGTATCTTGGCAGTAGATAAATTTGGTTTTGTTTTTCAGGTTCACAGCTGGAAAGACTTTTGTTTTTGGTCTCAGATGAGACTTTGGACTTTGGACTTTTAAGTTGATGCTGGAGCAAGCTAAGACTTTTGGGACTGTTGGGATAGAATGATTGTATTTTGTGTGTGAGAGTGACATGAGTTTTGGGGGGCCCGGGGCGGAATGATGGAGTTTGGATGTGTGTCCCCTCTAAAACTCATTTGGAAATTTGATCCCCAACTGTGGCAGGGTTGGAAACTGACTCATGGGGGCGGATGCCTCATGAATGGATTAATGCTCTCCCTGGGGGAGGGGGGATTAATGAGTGAGTTCTCGCTCTATTAATTCTCGCGAGAGGTCGTTGCTTAAAAAGACCCTGGCATCTTCTCTCTCTCTCTCTCTTGCTTCCTGTTGCCATGTGATCTGCTTGTACCCGCCGGCTGCCTGCCACTTTCTGCCATGAGTAGAAGCAGCCTGAGGCCCATGTCGGATGCAGCTGTCCCAGAATCGTAAGCCAAATAAACCTCTGTTCTTTATAAATTACCCAGTCTCAGGTATTCTGTTACAGCAACACAAAACGGACTAAAACAAGTAGAATAGAAAATTTAGAAATATTCATATATAATTTCACAGAAATGTTTCAGGTACTGATACAATTACTGTTGTTCTGATACAGGGACATGGACACATATAATAAAGCCAAAGGTTTTTGCCAGTAAAAATGGTTGTCACTATTTTAGGGTGCTCCACAAAGGTCCCTAAACAAGGTGGAGAACCACAGCAAGTAAGTGACAAAGCTAGAATCAGAACCCAGGCCTCCTGACTTCTAGGCCAGGGCTCTCATGCCCCTGCTTCATGCCTGGGGCATGTACTATAACATAAAATCACTCATTTTCAGAATTGGAAGTAGCCTTGGAGGTCATCTAAGCCAATTTTCTCCTTGTAGAGAGGGGAAAACTGAGTCATAGAGGCCAAAAAATTAGACAAGAGTGTTGGTGACGCAGCTAGAACTAGACACTAGACTTCAAATCTTCACTCCTTGTCTGAAATGTCATTGTGGTATCTGCAGGCTGGATGGTCAGCACACTTCCCAGTACATAGGGCAAATGTGAGAGATACACCCAGCTGTGCTGTTGTTTTCGAGGCAGCTGTAGCCAAGAATTTATCCCCTATCCTGGCACCAAGGAGATCTGGGACCTAGGGGACAAAGCTGAGCTGATTTTAGGTGACTAAAGATGGTGGGCTGGTGAATTGTTGCAACCAAAGCAGGGCCTGGTGTTAAAGAGATCCTGTGTCTTTCAGGGGTTAGGAGATAGACCTGATGAGTTTATATCCTGAATGTTTTTGAACATCTTGAGAAGACCACCCATGAAGTTCGTGTGTTTTCTTGTTGATTTCTGTCTTAGGTGCTGTGCAGATGTGTCTGGAAACTGTTTAACTGAGAAAATACCATACAGTGGGAAATGTTCTTGCTGTGTGGGCTGAGCTTGTTGCTTCTTGCTGTCACTAGCCTATTGGTGAGCCTTTCCTTATAACAAAGTTGGTCTGAGATGGACATGCAGCAGAAAGAGAGAAAACCTTTTGATGACCATCTGTGGCAGCCTAGCTGTAAAGCCAGTGTGTGCAACAGAGAATCACTCAACATTAGAACTGGAAATGGCCTTGTAAGTCATTTAATCTAACTTACTCCTTGTAGAGATGGGAAAACTGAGTCACAGAGAGCAAAAGTGACCTGCCAAAGGTTAGCCAGCATGTCAATGACATGCTAGAACTAGACTGGAGATCTCCTTTGTCCTACATACTAGAAAAGTGTGTTGACGATCCAGCCTACTGACATTTGAGATAAAATATGACTGGCTTATCATTAGAAACTTTCAATTGATTAATCTAGTCTCATAGGCAAAGAAATGGGTCAGGTACTTTCCCAAGCGTTGCTGGTGCTGGGCAGTGGTTAGTTCCAGGGCCAAGCTGCTTTTGCACATGGCTTGGGGGCTTTGGAGGGGTGGGACTGGGGTCAACAGGGTCAGCCAGAGCCTGCTACCCTGAAAAACCTACCTAATGCCTAGTAGTGTGGGGTTTAGCCTGGCCTGATTGCTGGATATCCTTACACCTGTGAGCAGGCATGTGTTGGAACTCATGTTCATCCATTCTATTTTCTCTTTCTTTCTTTCTTTCTTTCTTTCTTTCTTTCTTTCTTTCTTTCTTTCTTTCCTTCTTTTCTCTCTTTCTTTCTTTCCTTCTTTTCTCTCTTTCTTTCTTTCTTCTCTTTCTTTTCTTTCTTTTTCTTTCTTTCTTTCACTCTCTCTCTCTCTCTCACACACACACACACACACACAGAAGCTTGAGAAGTAGACAACACATGGCCTGAAAAGCCAACATCTGCAGTGGAGATGCTGGGAACCCACTAGTGAGGCAGCTGTGAGTCCTTAGACATGTGTTAGTGTTGGTGGCTCAGGGCCAAGTTAAATCCCAGTCTCCAATCATGTGGCTACCCTCTGTAAAAGTTGGCTGTCTGAAAGAATGCAACAGGAAAATCAGAAACGCCTGCACACGTTTCCCTGTTACAGTTGGTTCAGAGCTGGTGTTCAATCCCACTCATGTCCCAGTGATTTTAGGGAAATCCTTTAATATCATTTGTAAAGCCAGACACCTGGTTTTGCCATTTGTAAGCACTCATGACTCATCGCCATACCACACTCACCTCTGAGATGAGAGTGGCTTTCCCAGCTGGAGGTTGCCTTTGTGTGGATTGTTGGTTGGCTGCATTTCCAGAAGAAAGTATAAGGTGCATGGCTTAGGTGTTATCTTGGACATCAGGACAAAAAGTGTAGAATAACAATGTTGCTCTGTGAAAATTGAAATATCGTTATCTTGCTTCTGGGAAAATGTCATGTCCTGATTATCCACCAAGACAAAGCAAGGAGCAGGGGGTATGTGAAATATGTTTGAGGCACTCTTTGAAATCTCTTTTGCCAAGGCTGCAAATTAACTACAAATAGACACTCTGTTCTTACTGCAACCTCTTATGAAAAGCAATGGCATTAAAAGGGGTAGGGTTGAAAGTGGGGAGGTGCTTGGAACTGACAATATCACATTATTTTCAGAGAACTGCAATATGTTCTGCTAGGACAAAAGGAAGTTGGGCTGTGATAATATGATTCTGGATTGCATGGAATGCTGTGGCTCAGAGAGGCAAGAGATAAAAGACAGAGAAACAACATAGTGGTAAATTTCAAGGCTTTTATTTTATACAAAAATGTCATTTTGTCACAAATATGGACTGAATGTGAGTAAAAGAAGAGTATTATATTTCTTTGCATCAAAATGGAAACATGCTCACTTGGCTGTGCTTTGTATTATCTGAAAAAGTACCAAGTGCTTCTCATCATAGCCTTTGTCCTAAAAGGCTTGCGAAATAATTCCAGAAAAGGTGTGCTGGCAATCAATAGCTGCTTAGCCAGAAGGAAAGAAATAGCCTACTTGATGAAAATACCCGGGAAGCACCTTTGCTGGCAGAACATATGGCCATGCCCATTGCTCTGTGTCCAAGCATGTTTCTTCAATTATGGATCAGGGTGTGTGATCTAGAGTGCTGTGGAGCCACGGGTTAGACATAATTTATGCAGATTTGCCCCAGTTTATATAGCACTTTGCTATTCAATACAAAAGCAGCCACCATAGCAACCTCAGGATCACAAAATGCTTATGGTACCTCTGAGAGACAGATCATCCTCTTGCAAAGATGTTGAAGCACATAAATGTTCCACAGCCACATAGTTCATCTTTGCCCTGTGTGAACTGGAAAGCTGGATGCCTAAAATGCTTTTGTCCTTTTGGTGTGATCTTCATGTCCCATTAACGCATAGGCTGTATTAAGTAAGCTAGCTAACAGGCAGATTTTCTCCTCTCCCCGGGTTTGTTTTCCATTTTCATTGTCTTAATGATTTAAAAACTTGTTTTTAAAAGTTCCTCAGACAGGGCCCGGCGGCGCTTTGCTGTGCTTGCCTTCCTTTGCTGCTGAAGTGCAGGCCCTCTGCAGTGTAACAGAACAACCTTTGAGCAGCTAGCTGGTAAGGGATACAGTAATGAGCTCCAGCTGTTGAGTGCAGGCTCCAAGGAACCAAGAGGAGCCCGAAAAGAGAGGCTCTGGTTGATGCTGAGAAGCTTGTCTTTTGGTGCCCTTATCTCCCCTATCTTGGTGTCTAGACCCTCGGTCCAAACTCAAGCTGGCGCCTCCATTATGAACACCCATAGGGACCTGCAAGTATCCTTCATGTGCTGGATGTGGCAGACTCCCCAGCTCATGGGTCTTTGGTATTACCTGTAAAAGGCCCCTAGAGTGGAGTGCAGGTGAACCAGATTTCTGAAAAACATAAGGCCCTGTTGTGTAGGGTCTGCAGATTTTTGTGGTGTAAACACTTCCTTCATAGCCCAATTTCAAACTACTAATAGCTCAACAACTGGCTCACAGAACTCCTGAAAATTTAACAAATGGCTCTAGCATACTACTTCCCCAGGTTATCTCATTTGCTATCCACAGCCAGTCTTGCAGATAGGTTGGTGTCCTCCACTCCATATAACTGAAGAGAAAACAGTCCAAGAGGGATTAAGGCAGTGATTATCAAACTTTACTGTGCATGGGAATCACCTGGGGATCTTGTTAAAGGTGGGGGGGCGGTTCCTGTGATTCTGCATTTTTAACGAGCTCCCATGTGACACGTTTCCACAGTTAATTAAAGGTATAGTTAACCTTATGGAAAATGAGAGGTGGCTAAAAGATGGTCTCTCACAACTGACAAGTCATATTCTGCTCCCCTCATCCAAGCCACACTCTTTGATTCCTAAATCAATTACACTCCTAGAATGGCCAGGGACCCTTGTGGGCCCTCCCAGCAGCCACTGGCAAAAGGCCTCAGGACACAAGGCAGACTGCCCTTTCAGGCAGAAGAGGAGCTGGTTTTCTCTCCAGTGCTCACAGGTTAGTAATATGCACAAAACAGAACTTTGATGGATTCAGGGCTGCATGAAGGCCTTTTGCATGACTCAAACTTAACCTTATAAAGCAGTTCCTCTCTCTTCTGGAGTTTGTTCACATTATGTGACTTTGTCATACTGCACCCTTAGGAATTTTCTTAAATTCTCTATTTCCCTCTTCTCTTGGTCTAAGAGGAAAACCTGATTTTGCATATTGTAGAGGAGCCAAAAACTGATGCTATCCTCTGTCCACCTGACAATTATAAACTCAAGGGCTAAAATCAGCAACCCAGAAAACAATGGCAAATGGGCCCTGTTTTCACTCAAATTTATGACCTAATAATGAAGACTTAGAAGGACTGAAAAGATAAATGAGAGAAGCCCAAGCTCAGTGGACTTTGTGTTTAGGATGATGGTGAACTCTGAGAAGGATAGATGACCGTATTCCTGACCTTAGAGAGCCTGAAATCTAGTTGAGCAATGCACATTCATGGAAGAGTGTATGAGAGAGTATATAATAAAAGATCCAGCTGGACAGTAAGAGTTAGATTACGTTGGCTGTACAGAATGCTGTAGTGTGTATGGGCAGAGCCGCCGTCTAGACTGCCAGAGCGCAATTCCCAAGGAAATGTCTGTTCTTCATTCTTGTTTTAAGAGTTTTCATTCAATCACGCAATCAAAAGTTTCAAATGTATCCAAGATATTTTCTAATTAATGGAATGCATGATTCTTTTCCTTGGGAGATTGTCTCACAATTAAAACCATCTTTCTAGTAAAATGATTTTATCCTGATATTCAGCTTCAATTCTTTTTAAAAATTTCCTTCGCCTGAGTCTGGATAAAACAAGTGATTCATGATGATCCATTTATTCGCTGCCAAAATGTATGTTTGCTGTTATAGAGACATAATCTTAACTGTGCCTCTCTCCTTTTCATTATTACCCTAATTCCATTCTGTGTCTGGTACAAGAATACCTTTTTGTTTATAGGGCAAGAGAGTGCACAGCAACATATCTTACCCCTTCTCTACCTATAGAAATCCTCCTCATCATCTCAGGCCCAATTTGACAGGCCACATTCTTCAGGAAGCCTTCATCCCCACAGTTAGTTGGAAGATATTATATTTCTCTCTGGGTCTGAAACCTGGTGGTCCTCTTCTCAATGGGAGCACATATTCGACTCTGCCTTGCATTAGAGGTAATCATCTCAGCATCTTTCCCCCGTTCATTCCTCCACCCCAGCTAGGCTGTAAGGTTTTAAGACTATAAGAACAATCAAAATTATAATTATCAATTACAGAACACCTACTAAGTACCAGGCACTTTGCAAGAGAATGTTTTAAAACTGCAAGATAACTCTGTCAAAGGTATCACCATCCCATTTCACTAAGTCTCAGAAAGATCGGCAACTTGCCTGAATTTTTCCAATTAGTAATACTTTGAACCTGACCCAAAGCCCATCTTCTTCCATTTCACTCCCCAGCTAGATGCTCTCCTTGAGGGCTAGGGACTAAGGCATTAGCCAGAGTAGTTCAGTAACTCAATTGAATACATGCGTGAAGGGGTATGTGTTACTTTGCTCATGATATCAATTATGAGGTGCTAGAAAAGGGCCTGCCTGGGGGCCAGTGCCCCTCCTTGTGTGGTCTCCCAGGGTGTGGCACTCACATCTCCTTTCCTTCGATCCCTTTGTACAATGCTATGTCTCCATTTGTTCCTTCCTTTTCAGCTAGCTAAGTTTATAAATGAAAATACTTTGATGCTATTGTGTTAATGGATGCTAATAAGATTTTTTCCATTTATTAATTCAATATTTACATAGCAATATTTAATGTACAGTGCCAGGCACATAGGAGGAAACATAAACATCTATTGAATAAATGTGCTAGAGATAGAATGGAATTGTTTGTGGCAATAAACTGTAGGGGCACAGTTAGGTTAAAGCTAATTTCTAACAAACACATCCATGTGTCCCTGTGCTAAAACAGGGACACCAAGATGACTAAAGCAGACATGGTGTCTGCCCTCATGGAGCCCACCCTCTAGTAGCTGACACACTTGCATTTTACACTAGAATCTACTTGAATCAATGTCCTAATCTAAAAGAGGAGGCTGGAAAAGATATTTTAGTGCAGAGTTAGTAAGGGATTTTAACCATTCAGGGTTTCCCATCATTGATCTTTATTATGAAGTATTGATTCCTGGCTTCAAGTTTCTATATGGACTTTCCCTTCCTTTTACCTCAACTTGGGAAGGAGTTCAAAGCATACCTTTCTAAGGGCTTGTAGTGAGTGCTTTTGTGGTTTAAAAATTACATAACCACCAAATGAAAACAATCCCACCATAAAAGCTTCTAATACAATACCTTGATACCTTCAGACTTTGTCTCAAACCCATTATCTAGAAGTAATCACAGTTACAGGTTGTCACATCTCCTTCCAGATGTTTTTCTCTGCACTTACAGTCATAGGTGCATATACACTTATATAGTCCAATTTTTAATATAAAATTGACTATTATCCATATATTCTTCAGTGAATACCTTTTTTCTTCTAACAATATATAGGATAACTCTCCATGTTGCTATATAGAGAGCTACATTCTTCTTCCCTTTTTAAAAGAACAAACCTTGGGCCGGCCCGGTGGCGCACTGGATAGTGCACCGCTTGGGAAGCGCAGCGGTGCTCCTGCCCGAGGGTTCGGATCCCACATACAGACCGGTTCCCGCTCACTGGCTGAGCGAGGCGCGGGAGCAACACCGAGGGTTGCAATCCTGTTGCCGGTCCCCGGTCCGGTATGGGGGCAACACCGAGGGTTGCGATCCGTTGCCGGACACGGAAAAAAGACAAAAGACAAAAAAAAAAAAAAAAAAAAAGAACAAACCTGTTCCATTTACACTGCTATATAGTATTCCCGTTGTGTGGATGTACCAAAGTTTATGTAAACATTTTTATATGTACTGATGGATATTTAGGTTGTTTCCAATTTGTTTCCTCTTGTAAACAATGTTGCATGAACATCTTAGGCAATCCCCCTTATGCACATGTGTGAGTATATCCTTAGATGGTCAATTGTTAGGTCACAGGGTGTGCATGTTTAAAATATTGCCATATTTTGCAAATATTTTCTGCCACTCTGTTGGTAGTCTTTTCACTTTGTGAATTGTTTCTTTTGCTATGCAGAAGCTTTTTGGTTTGATATAATCCCATTTATTTATTTTTCCTTTGGTCACCTATGCTTTTGGGTCATATTCATGAAGTCTGTACCCAATCCTACTTCCTGCAGTTTTCCCCCTATGTTTTCTTTAAGGAGTTTTATAGTTTCAAAGCATATATTTAATTTTTTAATCCATTTTGAGTTGATTTTGGTATATGGTGAGAGGTACAGGTCTAGTTTCATTCTACTGCATATGAATATCCAGTTTTCCCAGCACCATTTGCTGAAAAGGCAGTCTCTTCCCCAGTGTGTAGACTTGATGCCTTTGTCAAAGATCGGATGGCTGTAGGTGTATGGGTTGATTTCTGGATTCTCTAATCAATTCCATTGATCTGTGTGTTTGTTTTTATGCCAGTACCATGCTGTTTTGGTTATTATAGCTTTGTAGTATACTTTAGTCAGGTAGTGTTATGCTTCCAGCTTAATTTTTTTTTTTTTTTTTTTTTTGCTCAGAATTCCTTTGGCTATTTATGGTCTTTTGTTATTCCATATAAATGTTAGGATAATTTTTTCTATTTCAGAGAAAACTGTAATTGGAATTTTGATGGGGATTGCAAAGGATTAATATCGAGAATATACAAGGACCACAGACAACTTTAGAGCAAAAAACAAATGACCTAATTAAAAAATGGGCAAAGGAGCTAAATAAACATTTCTCAAAGGAAGATATACAAATGGCCAACAGACACATGAAAAAATGCTCAACATCACTCAGCATTCAGGAATTGCAGACCAAAACCACTTTGAAATACCACCTCACTCCAGTTAGGATGGCTAATATCCAAAAGACTGAGAAGGATAAATGCTAGTGAGGTTGCAGAGAAAATGGAACTCTCATACACGTTGGTGGGACTGAAAAATGGTGCTGCCTCTATGGAAAATGGTATGGAGGTTCCTCAAACAATTGCAGATAGATCTACCATATGACCCAGCTATCCCACTGCTGGGAATATACCCAGAGGAATGGAAATCATCATGTCGAAGGGATACCTGTTCCCCAATGTTCATTGCAGCACTCTTTACAATAGCCAAGAGTTGGAACCAGACTAAATGTCCATCATCAGATGAGTGGATATGGAAAATGTGGTATATCTACACAATGGAATACTACTCTGCTATAAAAAAGAATGAAATATTACCATTCGCAGCAACATGGATGGACTTAGAAAAAATTATTTGAAGTGAAATAAGTCAGGCACAAAAAGAGAAATACCATATATTCTCACTTATATGTGGAAGCTAAAAATAAATATACAAATAAATATACAAACAGATGCAGGGGTGGGAAAGAATACACAACAATCATAGCAATTACTTGAACTTGTTAAGGCAAGTGAACAGATATGATGTAGATGCGGGTGGCGGGGAGAGGGAGAGGAGGAAAGAAAAAACGGTAAAGGGACACAAAAATCAAATACACTGTGTATTGATAATTTAAAATAAAAAAATATTGCTGTAATACTCTGAATCAATTTATATTTCCACCTGTAGTGTATGGGTGCCCTTTATATTTAATTATATTTATATTTATTTCATTAAAATATCTGGAATTCATTTTTGCATGTCATATGAGATAGGGATCTAAGTATTTTATTTTCTGAAGTGAATAGCAACACTATTTCCTGAGCAGCCCATTTTCTCCCAGTGGTTTTAAGTGCTACCTTCACCGTGTACTAGTATTTTCATGCATACATAGGTCCGTTTTTTGACTCCATGAAATTCACAAAAGTGTCCATTTTTAAACTATGTAGTATACCAGTAAAAGTACTTTGTTTTGAGAACACGTGCAATGACTCTGATTACTTTATTCCAATAAAAGAGTAAGCATAATATCAAAAGAAAATAAAAATGCTGAAGAGTAAATATTGCTGCAAGTAGCCACATCATTATTTCTTTCATTAGCCTGAAAGGATATACTGGGTAGGATTTTATGTCAGAAGATATTGGACTTTATACTTGATGAACTGACCTAAAGGACCCAAGACTGTCCTACTTTATTCACATCTTGAAAGCAAATCTTACTCCAGACATTAACTTCCGTTGAGGTCCTTTTAGAGACAGGCTTCAAGAAAAAGTCTATGGAATGCAAAATAGTATAAACAGGGAGAAAAGAATATTCAGAGCACCATTTTTATAGGCACAGAAAATCTTTTACAAACATTTATAAAGGTAGTGGAAATAACCTCAAATGTTTGTGGCTTTTCTATAAGAATACATTAGTTTTGCTTTTGCTTAGAAAATCAATGCATTTTGTGTCTGTTTGTCATGGAAGATGGCCAATATTATCTAGAGAAAAAAATGGTTGTGTGTAGCTTCAATGGTGCCCTTTTGGGGGGGGGGAGTATTTTATTTTATTTTTTTAATTAATTATATATATTTGTGGGGTACAGAATCAAATATAATACATGTATACAATATGTGGTGATCAAGTCAGGATAATTAGTATACTCATGTTTACAAAATTTAATCAATCTTTGTGACCCATAACTAGTTTCTTGCCAACCATCCTCCTCCTTCCCCTTTCCCACCTCTAATAAGCACAGTTCTATTCTCTCTCTCTCTCTTTTTTTTTTTGAAATTTTAACATATTATTGTGATTGTTAGAAAGAAAAAAAACGTTTTAGTTTTTGATGCATAGTCAATGACTTGGTGTCTTATTTCAAGTACAGGAAAATTTAGAGTTAGACAACCTTGGTTCTAGTTCTGGTTCTACCGTTTACTTGCTGTGTAGCTTTTGGTAAGTCACATACCTCTTTGAGTCTTAGTTTCCTTATCTATTCAGTGATGAATCAAGCCACTGGTCTGCCTGTTACTTTGAGTTACTATGAGAATCAAATGATGAAATGAACAGAAAAAGGCTTTAATTACTGTAAACATGAAAAAAAGAGAGATTATTATTAAAGGATGCTGAAGAATATGCTCTGATGGTCTTCAAACTGTACAAACTATCAGGAAAGAGGCCAGAGGGAAACAGGAAAAATAGGCATGAGTGGAAAATGGGGAGAAACAGAAGAGGAAGTAGGTTTGTGGTAGAAAGCACAAGTTCCAAGAATTTGCCATACTTGTTACAAACCTTATGATAGAGAACCTCCAAGTGGTGAATAATAAACGCTATAGTGTACCAAGTGGTTACTGGTTAAGAGCTTCATAAAAAGGAGGTCTGGTCCTGGTGCACTGAAAGTTTAAAGGAATTGTGGAGGTAGGGAGTGGGAAGTAACACTTATTGAGTGCCTACCACAGGCTAAGTACTGTGCCACATGCTTAACATATGTGGGTACCTCAATAAGTTCATGGAAAAGTAGAATTAAAAAATAATGGGCATCCAAGTAAGAAAAGATGAAGTCAAATTGGCTGTTTGCAGATGACGTGATCCTATATAAAGAAAACACTAAACACTACCCAAAACTCTTAGAGCTGATAAACAAATACAATAATGTTGCAGGATACAAAACCAATATACAAATATCAGTAGTGTTTTTTACTCCAACAGACTAGCAGAAAAATAAATCAAAAAAGGAAGCCCATTTATAATAGCTACCAAAATGAAAAAATACCTAGGAATAAATTTAAGCAAAACGGTGAAAGAGCCGTACAATGAGAAGTACAAAACACTGCTGAAAGAAATAACAGGACACAAAAAATATGGAAATAGATCCATGTTCTTGGATTGGAAGAATCAACATTGAAAATATCCATACTACCCAAAGCCATCTACAGATTCAATGCAATCCCCATAAAAATATCAATGATTTTCTTGACAGAAATAGAATAAAACAATCCTAACTTTTATATGGAACAACAAAAGACTCCAAATAGCCAAAGCAATCCTGAGCAAACATAAATAAATAAATAAATAAATAAGGTTGGAGGTATTAAACATCCTGACTTCAAATTATACTAAAAAGTTATAGTAACCAAAACAGCATGGTACTGTCATAAAAACAGACACATGGACTAATGGAACAGAATAGAGAACCCAGAAATTAACCCATGTACTTACTGACAACTGATCTTTGACAAAGGCACCAAGCACATACACTGGGGAAAGGACAGCCTCTTTGATAAATGGTGCTGGGAAAACGATATCCACATGTAGAAGAATAAAACTAGACCCACACCTCTCACCATATACCAAAATCAACTGAAAATGAATTAGAGACTTCAATATAAGACCTGAAATTATAAAACTTGTAGAAGAAAACATAGGGGGAACCCTCCAGGATGTAAGGCTAGGCAAAGACTTTATGGAGAACACCCCCAAAAGCACAGGCAAGAAAATAAAATAAAAAACAAATGGGATTATATCAAACTAAACACAAAGGAAACAATCAGCAGAGTAAAAACAGAACCTACAGAATGGGAGAAAATATTTGCAAACTACACATCTGACAAGGGATTAATATCCAGAATGTACAAGGATCTTGAACAACATAACAGTAAAAAACCGAATAATCTGATTAAAAAATGGGCAAAGGAGCCAAATAGACACCTCTCAAAGGGAGACATGCAAATGGCCAAAAGATATACGAAAAAATGCTCAACATCATTAATCATCAGGGAAATGGATATCAAAACCACTTTAAGATATCATCTCACCCCAGTTAGTCTGGCTATTACCAAAAAGACAGAGAATAAAAAAATGCCGGTGATGATACAGAGAAAGAGGAACGCTTCTGCACTGTTGGTGGGACTGTAAATTAGTACAGCCGTTATGGAGAACAGTATGGAGGTTCCTCAGACAACTACAGATAGAACTACCATATTATCTAGCAATTCCACTGCTGGGTATATTCCCAAAGGAATGGAAATCATGTCAAAGGGATACCTGCACTCCCATGTTCATCACAGCTCTATTTACAATACCAAGATAGGGAACCAACCTAAATATCCTTTGATGGATGACTGGATAAGGAAAATGTGGTATATATACACAATGGAATACTACTCAGTCATAAAAAAGAATGAAATTCTGCCGTTTTCAGCAACATGGCTGAACTTAGAGAAAATGATGTTAAGTGAAACAAGCCAGGCACAGAAAGAGAAATACTGCATGTCCTCATAAGTGGGACCTAAAAGTAAATAAATAAACAAGAAGGAAGGAAAGAAAGAACAATAACAATAATATGTTGAGCTTTCAAAAGGAGAGAATAGAAATGGAGTTACTAGAAGTGGAAAGGGGGAGGAGAGGAGGGGAAGATGGGCTAATGAGAAATTGGTTAGTGGACACAAATAATGATTATGTATTGTAGTGATGAATACGATAAACATCCTGATTTGACTATCACATATTGTACACAAGTATCAATAGGCAACTTTGTACCCCAGAAATACGTATAATCAATTAAGTTTCAATGAAAAAAAAAAAAAAGAAAACTAAAGTAAACAAAAAAAGTTAAAAAAAGATAATAGAAATCTTTCCATGAACTTTTTGAAGTACTCTCATATTATCTCATCTGGTCCTATCAAGAAACTTGCAAATCTGGGAGTTGGGGAGTGGGGAGAGAAAACAGGGAGAATAAGTTCTCTTGTGCTATTGCAGAATAGGGTATCTGTGATTACCAGTTAAGTTTTGTATGTTACATAATAGCCAGATGAGAGGCTTTTGAATGTTTTTGCCACAAAAAATAATGATGAATGCATGAGGTGATTGATACGTTAACTACCCTAATGTGATTATTATACATTGTATATATCTATCAAGACATCAGATTGTATCCCGTAAGTATGTACAGTTACAATGGGTCAATTAAAATTTAAAAAGAAAATACTAACTTCAATTAAAAAAAAGAAACTTGTGAATCTAGATTTTAACCCCATTTTACAGATGAGGAAATTGATTTGTGAATGTTCTGTGCCCCCTGCTGGCTAGCAAAAAGAAAGACCTATCTCTTCCCCAACAACTCCTTTCTTTCACCTCGGGGTCCGAATCTCTAGATTTTTCTTTCTATCATGTAGTCTTTAATTGCTTAGCTACACCTCAGACAATCATTCATCCATACATATACACACCTCTAACCTCTTTGCACATCTTCGTTTTTCACCTCTTTCTCCCAAATGTACGATAGCCCCAAGAAAAGATGTTTGTCCTTAACTTCTTTGAGCCTTTGTTTACTCATGTATAGTAGGAAAACTCACAGGCAAAATATGAGGTTTAAATTTGATTACATGTGTGAAAGCAAATTGCAATCTCTAAATCTCTAATCTCTAAAACTAAATGTAATATTTTGATTACCTTCCTCTTGAGAATGTTTATTACTGGGTAAAGGTTTTTAGTGGAATACCACAGGGTTTTGTCCTTTACCATAGGCAAATATGTATCAATAATTGGAAAAATGTTGTAAAATGTATGCTTAATAAATTTACATATGCAATAAATCTGAAAATCATAGCTTTTAAGCTATACCACAACATGATAAAAATTTTGACAGGTTAAATCAATTGTTTGAAATTAGCAAGACTATATTTAACCAAAATAAGTGTAAATTTTCTCATCTAAATTCAGAGAATTGCAAAACTTCAAAATTCAGGGAAGATTGACCCTATTGGTATTAATGAGAAAACACTGTTTTAATTGCATTGATTCCCTAATGCAGCTGTTAAAAAAAACTAAGAAGCATGTAGGCCACATTAATAGAAGTCCACTGTCCAGGTCAGGGGTGATGATAGCTCCCCTAACTCTTCAGAGACAAGCTGAACTGTGTGTGATGCTTAATTATGGGCATTACATTTTTAGAACACTCATATTATGACAACTTTTAAACTTACACAAAGTTGAGAGAATAATATCATCAGCATTCACATACCCCCTCTCAAAATCAACAATTATTAGCAATTTTTGCTGTCATTGCTGGATTATTTTAAAGCAAATCTCATACCTCCTGTCGTTTTATCCCTAAATACTTCAGTATGTATCTCTAACATGTGTTTTATTATATAAACACAATAGCATTACCACACCTAACCAAATTAACAATAATTGCTTATTATCATCTAATATCCAGTCCATATTTAAATTTCCTAGGCTGCCTTGGAGACAATTTGTTTGAAGTAGCAGCCAACCAAGGCTCACTATGTTTGTAATGTCTCTCAATTTTTTAAAACTAGCACAGTCTCCCCTCAGTCATTCCCTCCCATTGCCTCTTTAAAGAAAGTCACTTGTCCTGTCTTATGTTCTGAATTTTCTGATTGTTTTCTTGGTGTCCTGTTTTATGTTCTGGATTTTCTGATTGCTTTCTTGGGTTCTATTTAACACGTTCCTCCGTCCCTCATGTTTACTATTCACTTGGTACTAGTTTTTAAAAGTTTTGTTAGATACAGTTTATAGACATTTTTGGAGAGAATATCCCATGGATACTGCTGTATACCTTCTATTGCATCCCATGAGGAGGTTTTGATGTCTGGCTTATCCTACTCTTAGTGATGCTAAAATTGATCAGTGGGCTCAGGTGGTGACAATGAGCATTACATTTTCCAAAGAGTCATACACAAATTAGAGTATCATCAAATGAGGTAGACAGGGAGGATCAAAACACTGTGGTGTCAGGAATATGTGAAGAAATTGGGAATTGAAGACAGTGATTGTATTAGATTTCTACTGCTTTCATAACAAATTACCACAAACTTAGTGGCTTAAAACAATAGCCATTTATTTGTTCACAGTTCTGTACTTCAGAAATTTGAATGGCCCAGGCAGCCCTACCTTCACCTGCACAAAAGGCAGGAGGAGCACCACTGTGACAGGGAGGCCCCACACCACTTCTGCAGAGGTGATCCACAACAGCCACCATCACAGCTTCTACCACTGAAAGGACAGTTTGCCGCCACAGTAGTAGCCATGACCACATGCAGGTGGCCCACCACATATTCAACTGCATCGACACAAGAAGAATCACCAGAGGAGCCTATAAAAATAAAAGGAAGTCTTTCTCCTCAATGTCCATTTCAGAGTAAGAGAGGAAGCAACTGATCTACCAGATGACCAGAAATCAATGCAGAGATAATAGAAATAAGAAAAAAAAAAAAAAAGAAAAACAAGAAAACATGACACTGCCAAAGGAATATCATAATTCTCAAGAACCAGACCCTACAGAACAGGAAATCCTTGAATTGACTTAGAAGGAATTCCAAGTGACAATCTCAAGGAAACAGTGAGATAAGAGAAGACTCAGTTAGACAACACACTGAAATGAGAAAAATATCCAGGATATGAAGGGAAAGTCTACAAAGAGATTAATACCATAAAAAAGAATGTAGCAAAACTGCTGGAGCTGAAGGATTCATTCAATGAAACAAAAAATCACAACAGAGAGCTTAAGGAGTAGATTAGAATAAGCAGAAGAGATTCTGATCTGGAAGATGGTCTTTACAAAATAACCCAGGTGGACAAAAAAAAGGAAAAAGGTTTTTAAAAAATGTAGAAAGTCTAAGAAAGCTAGCAGACACCTTATGTGCACAAACATCCAAAATCATAGGTGTTCCAGAAGGGGAAGAGAAAGGTAAAAGCATTGAAAATCTATACAATGAAATAATAATGGAAAACTTCCTAGGTGTAGTCTCCGGAGAGACATGGACCTTCAGATCCTGGAGGCTGAAAGATCTCCAAACAGATTCTATCTAAAAAGATACTCTCAGAGACACATTAGAGTCAAACTGGCAAAGCTCAAAGACATAGAGAAAATCCTAAAAGCAGCAAGAGAAAAGCATCAAGTCACATATATGGGAGCACCCATCAGACTAACAGCTGACTTCTCAATGGAAACTCTACAGGCAAGAAGAAAATGGGATGATATATTCAAAATATGAAAAGAAAAAAATTGCCAGCCAAGAATACTATAACCGAAAAGGTTATCCCTCAGAAATGAGGGAGAAATAGTGTATTTCCATGACAAACAAAAACTGTGGTAGTTCACCACCACATGACCAGCCCTGCAAGAAATTCTCAAGGTAGTCCTGTATCTGGAATCCAAAAAACAATAATCACTACCATGAATACACAAGAAAGAACAAAATCTACTGGTAAAACACAAGTGCAAAAGAGAAAGAAAAAAGAAACTAAATCTTACCACCTCAAAAAATCAATAAACATTGAAGATGAATAATAAGAGGAGAAGAAATGAACAAAAGATGTTTAAAATATACAAACAAAAATCACTAAAATGCCAGGAATAAGACAATGCATTTCAATAACAATCCTAAATGTAAATGGATTAAACTCCCCACTCAAAACATACAGACAAAGAGATTGGACTCAAAAGCTACACCCAATATATGCTATCTTCAAGAGACTCAGCTCACCTGTAAAGATGCACACAGACTAATATTGAAGGGACGGAAAAAGATATGCCGTGCAAATGGAAACCAAAAATGAGGAGGAGTAGATATTCTTATATTGGATAAAGTAGACTTTAAACAAAAAAACATAAAAAGAGACAAAGAAGGCCACTATATAATGAGGAAAGGATCTATCCAGCAAGAGGACATAACAATGATAAATATGTATGCACCCAAAACCAGAGCACCCATATATACAAACACTATTAGACCTAAAGAAAGAGATAGACACCAATACAGTAATAGTGGGGGACCTGAGGACACCTCTCTCAGTTGTGGACAGATCATCTTGGCAACAAATCAACAGAGAAATACGGGATTTAAACTACGCTTTAGACCAATTTGACCTGGCAGATATCTACAGAACACTTTATCCACCAACTATAGAATATACATTCTTCTCATCAGTACATGGAATAGTCTCCAAGTAGACCATATGCTGAGTTACAAAGCAAGTCTCAATAACTTTAAAAAGATCAAAATCATCTCAAGTATCTTTACAGTTCACAATGAGTTAAAACCAAAAATTAATAACTAGTGCAACTCAGTACTCTATACAAATACATGGAAATTAAGCAACAGGCTCCTAAATGACCTATGGGTCCAAGATGAAATTAAACAGGAAATAAAAAAAATTCTAGAAACCAATGAAAATAAAGAAACATCATATCAAAACCTGTGGGATACTGCAAAAACAGTACTAAGAGGGAAGTTTATGGCAATAAACAGTAACATCAAAAAAAGAAAGATTTCAAATAAACAACCTAATGATACAATTCAAAGAAGTAGAACAAGAACAATCCAACCTTAAAGTTAATAGGCGGAAAGAAATAGTGAAGATTAGAGCAAAAATAAATGATATAGTGACCTCAAAAAAGATACAAAAGATCAATGAAGCAAAAAGTTGTGGTTTTTTGAGAAGATAAACAAAATAGACAAACCATTAACTAAGCTAACACACACCCATGCACACACGAAGGAGAAGACCTGAATAACAACAATCAGAAACAAAAAAGGAGGGATTACAACTGATACCATAGAATCACAAAGAATCATTAGGGACTATTACAAACAATTATATGCCAACAAATTTGAAAACCTGGAGGAAAGGGATAAATTTCTGGACACATACAAACTACCAAGACTGAACCAAGGAGAAATAGAAAACTTGAACAGACCAATAATAAGCAATGAGTTTGAAGCTGCAACCAGCAATCTCCCAATGAAGAAAAGCCCAGGACTGGACGGCTTAATGGCCCAATTCTACCAAAACTTTAAAGAGGAATTCATACCAATTCTCTTCAAACTATTCAAAAAAATTGAAACAGAGGCTATTCTCCCAAATGCGATCTTTGAGGCCAGCATCACCTGTATACAAAAACCAGACTAAGATAAAACAAAAACAGAAGAGAACTGCAGGCCAGTATCTCTGATGAACATAGGTGCAAAAATCCTCAACAGAATACTAGCAATTGGAGTATAGCAACACAACAACCATGGTCAAATGGGATTCATTGCAGGGAGACAAGGATGATTTAATATATACAAGTTATTAAATGTGATACACCACGTCAACAAAATCAAGGACAGAAACCTTATGATTAGCTCAAGAGGTGCAGAAGAAAGCATTTGCCAACATTCAACATCCCTTCATGATAAAGACTCTCAATGAATTAGGTATAGAAGGAAACTATCTCGACACAATGTAAGCTCTATACAACAAACCCACTCCCAATATCATCCTGAATAGGGAAAAGCTGAAAACTTTTCCCTTAGGAACAGGAACAAGATAAGTGTGTCCACTGGGACTACTCCTATTTAACATAGTATTAGAAGCACTAGCCAGAACAGTCAGGCAAGAAAAAGAAATAAAGGGCTTCCAGACTAGAAAAGATGAAGTCACACTGTCCTTGTTCACAAATGACATGATCCTATCTATAGGAAAACCTAAAAACTCTAACAAAAAACTCTGAGAACTGATAAATGAATTCAGTAATATTGGAGGATACAAAATCAACACCTAAAAAGCAGTAGCGTTTTTATTCTCCAATAACACACTAGCAGAAAAAGAAATCAAGAAAGTAAGCCCATTTATGATAGCTACCAAGAAAAAAAATCTATGAATAAATTTAACCAATGAGGTGAAAGATCTCTTCAATGAGAACTACAAATCACTGCTGAAAGAAATTAAAGAGGACACCAAAAGATGGAATGACATCCCATGCTCTTGGATTGGAAGAATCAACATTGTGAAAATGTCCGTACTATCTAAAGCCATCTGTAGATTCAATGCTATCCCCATCAAGATACCAATGACATTCTTTGCAGAAATAGAAAAAACAATCCTAACATTCATATGGAACAACAAAAGACCCCAATTAGCCAAAGCAATCCTGAACAAATAAATAAAGCCAGAGGCATAACACTACCTGAGTTCAAATTACACTATGAAGCTATAGTAACCAAAACAGCATGTTACTGGCATAAAAGAGACACTTGGACCAATGGAACAGAATAAGAAAACAGAAATCAACCCACATACTTACAGCCAACTGATCTTTGACAAAGTTAACAAGAACATACATTGGGGAAAAGATTGCCTCTTCAGTAAATGGTGCTGGGAAAATTGGACATCCATATGCAGAAGAATGAAATTGGACCCATACCTCTCATCATATAAAAAATCAACTCAAAATGGATTAAAGACTTAAATATAAGACCTGAAACTATAAAACTCCTAAAAGAAAACGTAGAGGAAACACTTCAGGAATTAGGACTGGGCAAAGACTTTATGAATAAGACCCCAAAAACACTAACAAAAAAGAAAAAAATAAATAAATGGGGTTATATCAAAGTAAAAAGCTTTTGCACAGCAAAGGAAACAATGAATGAGTGAAAAGATGATCTGCAGAATGGAAGGAAATATTTGCAAACTATACATTTGACAAGGGATTAATAGCCAGGGAACTCAAATAACTACACAGTAAAAAAAAAAAAAAAAAAAAAGTTAAAATCCAAAGTAACCTAATTAAAAAGTGGGGAAAAGAGCTGAATAGTTATTTTTTAAAGGAAGACATACAAATGGCCCACCAGTATTTGAAAAAATGCTCAGCATCACTAATCATTAGGGAAATGCAAATTAAAACCACATTGAGATATCTCACCCCAATTAGACTGCTTATAATCAAAACACTGAGAATAACAAATGACGTTGAGGGTATGAAGAGAGGGGAACCCTCCTACACTGTTGTTGGGACTACAAATTAGTACAGCCATTTTGGAAAACAATGTTGAGGTTTCTCAAACAACTACAAATAGACCTACCATACAATCCAGCAATCCCACTTCTGGGTATATACCCCAAGAGATGGAAATCATCCTGTCGAAGGGATACCTGCACTCCCGTGTTCATCGCAGCTCTATTTACAGTAGCGAAGATATGGAACCAACCTAAATGTTCACTGACAGATGACTGGAGAAGGAAAATGTGGGATATATATACTATAGAACACTAGTCAGCCATAAAAAAAGAATGAAGTTCTTCCATTTGCAGCAATATAGATGACTTGCAGAAAATTATTTTCAGTAAAACAAGCCAGGCACAAAGGGAAAAATACCACATGTCCTCACTCATAAGGTGGAGCTAAGAGAGAAAGAAGGAAGGAAAGAGAAACAACAGTGGTGCATTGGTCTTGAAGAGTGAGAGAACAAAACTACGGTTGCTGGGGGTGGATGGTGGGAACGTGGAGGGGGGTTGGGTAAAGGTTAGATGGGGACACAAGGAATAATTGCAATTTGTGGTAATGGGCATGCTGCTGATATTGATCTGATCATCACATCTTGGGCACAGGTGCTGATGGTCAGCTCTGTGCCACATGAATACATATAATCAATTTTTTATTGACTTTTTATTTTTTATTTATATTTTAACTTCTCAATATACATTGTACTTGATTTTTGGGTCCCTTTACCCATTCCTCTTTCTCCACTCCCACACTCCCCTCTCTGCCCCCCACTACATCGTATCTGTTCATTTGTCTTAAAAGGTTAAAGGAACTGTTGTGAGTACTGTGTCTTCTTCCCCCCCTTTATTTGCTTGTGTTTGTATATAAATAAATATATATATATATATATATATATATATATATTTAGTTAGTTATTTTTAGCTCCCACAAATAAGTGAGAACATGTGGTATTTCTCTTTTTGTGCCTGACTTGTTTCATTTAATATAATTTTCTTTAAGTCCATCCACATTGTTTAGAATGGTAGTATTTCATTCTTTTTTATAGCAGAGTAGTATTCCATTGTGTAGATATACCACATTTTCCATATCCACTCATCTGATGATGGATATTTGGGCTGCTTCCAACTCTTAGCCATTGTAAATAGTGCTGCAATAAACATGGGAGTACAAGTATCCCTTCGACATGATGATTTCCATTCCTCTGGGTATATTCCCAGCAGTGAAATAGCTGGGTCATATGGTAGATCTATCTGTAATTGTTTGAGGAACCTCCATATCATTTTCCATAAAGGCCACACCATTTTGCAGTCCCACCAACAGTGTATGAGAGTTCCTTTTTCTCTGCAACCTCGCCAGCATTTATCATTCTCAGTCTTTTGGATATTAGCCATCCTAATGGAGTGAGGTGGTATCTCTAAGTGGTTTTGATTTGCATTTCCCAAATGATGAGTGATGTTGAGCATTTTTTCATGTGTCTGTTGGCCATTTGTATATCTTCCTTTGAGAAATGCCTATTCAGCTCCTTTGTTCATTTTTTAATTGTGTTATTTGTTTTTTTTGCTCTAAAGTTGTTTGGTTCCTTGTGTATTCTTAATATTAATCCTTTGTCTGATGTATATTTTGCAAATATTTTCTCCCACTCTGTTGGTTCTCTTTTCATTCTGCTGATTGCTTCTTTTGCTGTACAGAAGCTTTGCAGTTTGATATAACCTCGTTTGTTTATTTTTCCTTTGGTTGCCTGTGCTTTTGGAGTCATATTCATAAAGTCTATACCCACTCCTACTTTCGGGAGTGTTTCCCCTATGTTTTCTTTAAGAAGTTTTTTTTGTTTCAGGATCTATATTTAATTCTTTAATCCATTTTGAGTTGATTTTTGTATATGGTGAAAGGTACGGGTCTAGTTTCATTCTCCTATATATGTATATCTAGTTTTCAAAGCACCATTTTTGAAGAGGCTATCTCTTCCCCAGTGTGTAGACTTGTTGCCTTTGTCAAAGATCAGATGGCTGTAGGTGTACGGGTTGATTTCTGCGTTCTCTATTCTGTTCCATTAATCTGTGTGTCTGTTTTTATGCCAGTACCATGTTGTTTTGGTTATTGTAGCTTTGTAGTATAGTTTAAAGTCAGGTAGTGTCATGTCTCCAGCCTTATTTTTTTTATTCAGGATTGCTTTGTCTATATGTGGTCTTTTGTTATTCCATATAAATGTCTGGATAGTTTTTTTCCATTTCTGAGAAAAACGTCATTGGAATTTTGATGGGGATTGCTTTGAATCACTTTGGTAGATCACTTTAGTGAATATGAACATTTTCACAATGTTAATTCTTACAATCCAACAATGTAGTATCTTTCCATCTTCTTGTGTCCTCTTTAATTTCTCTCCACAGTGGTTTGTAGTTCTCTTAGTAGATATTTTTCACATCCTTGGTTAATTTTTTTAAAAAAATTCTAATTGTCATTATATATTTAGATAATAAATATTTTGCAAAAATAAAGCACATCTGAAATAAAAGTGATCTTAATTTAATGAGGTTGGATTATTTTTAAAAATTAGTCTCTAGGGATCAAATTCCTATGGCTTAGTGGTGAACATTTTTGAAAAGTTTGATAAAACTCCATTTAGTTACTTTAACATTTTCCAAGTATGTGTGGGAGGTAAATACAATGAGACATAGTTAGAAAAAAGTATATTTCCTGAGTTGAGAGAATTTCAGATGCTCACAGGTGACTCAAAATCTCTTTAAAAAGTCAGACTAGATGTGGATATTAATGCATTAATATCCACTAGATGTGGATATTTATTAATTCACATGCTGTTTTTAAGAAAGAAACACTCACAGTTCTGGATAGAATTTGCACATGGATTCATCCTTGGTTAATTTTATTCCTAAGTATTTTATTTTTTTAGCAGCTATTATAAGTAGGCTAGCCTTCTTCATTTCTTTTTCTGAATGTTCACTGGTGGAGTATAGAAATGCTACTGATTTTTGTGTGTTGATTTTGTTTCCTGCAACTTTGCTGAAATCCTTTATTAACTCCAAGAGTTTTTTTGCAGAGGCTTTAGGCTGTTCAATATATAGGATCATGTCATCTGCAAACAGGGACAGTTTGACTTCATCTTTTCCAATCTGGATGCCCCTTATTTCCTTCTTTTCTCTGATTGCTCTGATTGCTAGTTCTTCCAACACTATGTTGAATAGGAGTGGTGAGAGTGGGCATCCTTGTCTAGTTCCTGTTTTTAAGGGAAAAGCTTTCAGCTTTTCTCCATTCAGGATGATATTGGCAGTGGGCTTATCCTATATGGCTTTAATTGTGTTGACATACTTTGCATCTATACCTAACTTGTAGAGAGTCTATCATGAACAAATGTTGAATTTTGTCAAATGCTTTTTCATCGTCTGTAGAGATGATCATATGGTTTTTGTCTTTGCTTTTATTGATGTGGTATATCACATTTATTGATTTGTGTATTTTGAACCAACCTTGCATCCCTGGGATGAATCACACTTGATCATGGTGTATAATTTTGCATATCTGTTGCCGTATTCTGTTAGGTAGTATTTTACTGAGGATTTCTGTGTCTATATTCATCAAGGATATTGACATGCAGTTTTCTGTTTTTGACCTATCTTTGTCTGGTTTTGGCATCAGGGTGATGTTCGCCTCATAGAATGAGTTTGCGGGAATGGCCTCTGTTTCGATCTTTTGGAATAGTTTGTAGAGAATTGGTATCAATTCCTCTTTGAAGGTTTGGTAGAACTCTTCAGTGAACCCATCCAGTCCTGGGCTTTTCTTTGTGGGGAGCCTTTTGATGACAGCTTCAATCCCTTTTACTCTTATTGGTCTGTTCAGATTTTCTATATTTTCTTGGCCCAGTTTTGTTAGTTTGTATTTGTCCAGAAATTTATCCATTTCCTCCAGATTTTCAAATTTTTCTTCATATAGTTGTTTATTGCAATTTGTGGTAATGGGCATGCTCCTAATATTGACCTGATCATCACATCTTGGGCACAGGTGCTGATGGTCAGCTCTGTGCCCCATGAATTTTTATAATAGTTTTTTAAGAAATCTAAGGAGAATATTTTACATTGTGTCTTTTTTTAATGTTTTTTTTTTTTTTTTTCCATGACCGGTAAGGGGATCGTAACCCTTGGCTTGGTGTCACCCGCACCACACTCAGCCAGTGAGCACACCGGCCATCCCTATATAGGATCCAAACCCACGGCCTTGGCGCTCCCAGCGCCGCCCTCTTCCGAGTGAGCCATGGGGTCGGCCCTACATTGTGTCTTTAAGAATAATCAAATATACAACAACAAGAAGAAAGAAGTTTGAGTTGGTTTAGCTGGATTTGCAGATCAGATTCTGGTAAAGCCAAAATCAAGGAGTTGCCAGGGCTGTGTTCCTTTTTGGATGCTTTGGGGAAGAATCTACTTTCAAGTTCATTCAGGTTTTTGGCCAAATTCAGTTTCTTGTTATTGTAGGAACTTCTCTGCTGGCTGTCCACTGGGAGCCAGTCTTTGGTACTAAATATTGCCCTCATTCCTTCTCATCCTGTCTATGTAGCTTCTATTCAGTATTGGCTGGTAGAGTGCCCCTTAAGCTATGAGTCTTTCCAACTTCTGTTGCTGCATCTCTCTTGCCTCCAGATGGATAAAATTCTCTGCTTTTTAAGGACTCTTGTGATTGTACTGGCCCACCTGGCTAAACAAGGCTAATCTCCCAAATTTTAATGTGCTTGAACTTGAGGCAAGATGGTGGACTAGAGGTGCCTGGCACACATTCCTCCCACATAAGAGGACTAGAACAACTAAAAGATAGATAAATAAATATTTACAGGAACATTGATGGAGTGCAGCAGGAGATTGGTGAGATACCTGTTTAGCACAAAAGCACAGTATGGCAGCATAGAGAGGACAGAGTGGCACATGACTTCAGCCACCACATCTCCAACACCAGGATCAACGTAGGAAAGCTTTTCCCTTGTGGCAAAAAGGTAGGCAGAGGACTCACACCAACCTCCATCCTTACCACAGAGGTTGGCAGATCCTTTGGCAGGACAAGCCCAGAGCAATGTGTGAGGTTCGGCCTAGAGTACACATACTTCATCATTCTAGAACAGTAGCACAAACTGTACACTCACCACCCCCCACTCTTGTGACTCAAGTTGATACAGGATGGCATCATCTTGAAACCAGAGCCTTGCCAGGTATGTGTCCTGCCCTGAGGCCAGTAGCCACAATGCTTCTCCAGACTTAAGTCTCTGTAGCCATCCCAGCATACTCACAGGAAAGGCTAGAAGGCCCTGATCCTAGCAGCTTGAGGCCTGGACCCAAGAGCAGTGTGACCCCAATACTGCATGTCTGGGAAGCCAACCCCAGGCCTGCTGAACTGATGTATCCCCACATTGCTGGCCAGAGATCAGACAGGCATACCCTCCTCAGGCGGCTCCCCCTCCCATTCTTCCCCCTACCCTCCCACCACACCAGCTGACTGAGTTGTGTGCAGCTGAGCCTCCAACCAGAAAAAACAGCTCACAGGTCTCTAAGGAATGCACCCTTGGGCCAGTGGAAATAAAGTGTACCTATGTCCTCCCAGGGAAACAGCCAAGAGGTTCTGTCCTGAATATTCCCACTTAGTGGCCTTGCCAATAGTCCCAGAAATGGCCAGATGGGTCTGTCACTGCAGGCCTGCCTAGTGGTGCTGCCCACCTCCCAGAAGCAGCCAGACAGGTTCTTTCACTGCAGGCCTGCCTAGAGGGCCTGCCACCACCCAGAAGGAGCTGGACAGGCCCCAATACTGCAGGCTTACCTAGAAGCCCCACCCACCATTCAGAGACAGCTAGATGGGCACCCTCACTGCAAGACTGCCTAGAAGCCCTGCCCACTTTCTGAGAAGTGGCTGGATTAATTTCTTCACTGCAGTCCCCCCAGTGGCCTCACCCACTTCCTGAGAAGTGGGTCAGCAGCTCTGCCCTTGGCAGACCAGCTCCTGAAACACTAAGGGAAGTATAACCTTGCATTAGGACCAAAGAAATGGTAAAGTGGAAGGGCCACCAGCAGACTCACACTCAGCTAGCCACGCCAAAGTACACTCACACCCCTGGTTCAGAGAAACATCTCAGCTTTCATGCCCTGGTAGACCTACCAACATGATTTTGAGCCATCACACACACGCATATCTGAGTGATAAAAACCTTGGGTGACATGCCCCTGGTAGGCCCACTCCTGTCAGAGAATCAGCCCAGTAACTCTGCCATTGGCAAGCCAGCCCTGGAGACCCTGACACACCATACACCACAGCCCTAGTAACCACATCCCCAGTGAACCAGCTACCAAGATGGCTGACTCAGAGGGTGCATGTGCACACCCCTGGCCTGTTGACTAACCCAGCAGTTCCTCCCCCAGCAAAGCTGTGCCACCACCACCACAAATCTTCCAAGCATAGGTTGTTGAATCACTCATAGACATAGCAAAAGTAGATTACAGCTGAAGAAACCACACAGAATCTACACTACTGCATTCATCCTGAGCAAAGACATTGCACTCTACCCAATTGATACCCTAGGGTGCATTTGCAGGTTAAAGTCTTTCCCCACATAAGCCGCCCTACAAAACTCAAACAGGTGACTCTTCCACCAGATCTACAGATATCAATGCAGAGAAATAAGAAACATGAAAAAACAAGGTAACATGACACCACCAAAAAACCAAAGTAATTTTCCAGTAATTGATCCAAAAGTATCGGAAATTGCTGACTTGTCAGAAAAGGAGTTCAAATTAATTATCTTAAGGAAACTCACTGAAATACTAAAGAATACAAACAGTTCAACAAAACCAGAAAAAAAATTCATTATCTGAATGAGAAATTCAACAAAGTGACAGATATCACTTAAAAAAATCAAACAGAAATCTTGGCATTGAAGAATTCATTGAATGAAATAAAAAATACATTTGGGAGTCTCAACAGACTATATCAAGCAGAAAAAATCGTTTCTGATCTTAAAGGTAGCTGTTTTAAAATAACACAGGAAGACAAAAAGAAAAGAATAAAAAGAATGAACAAAGATTACAAGAGCTATGGCATACTATTAAGCAACAAATATTTGAATGATGGGCATTCCAGAAGGAGAAGAAAACAAAAAAGATATTGAAAATATTCTTAATGAAATAATAGCTGAAAACTTCCCTAGTCTTGGGGAAATACAAACATCCAAATCCAGGAAGTTCAAAGGTCCCCAAACAGATATGACCCACATAGGTCATATCCAAGACACGCTGTAGTCTAACTATCCGAAGTTAAAGACAAAGAGAGAATTCTAAAAACAACAAGAGTGTTGGATCACATATCCGGGAATCCCTATTAGACTAATAGCAGACTCAGCAGAAACCCTACAGGCCAAGAGAAAATGGGATGATACATTCAAAACACTGAAAGAAAAAAACTGCCAGCCAAGAATATTATACCCAGCAAAGCTATCCTTCAGGAATGAAGGAGAAATAAAGTCTTTCTCAGGCAAACAAAAATTAAGAAATTTCATCACCACCAATGTCGCCTTAAAAGAAATGCTTAGGGGCGTCCTACATCTAGAAGAGAGAGAATGATAACAACCAACATGAAAATACCTTAAAATATAAAAGTTACTGGTACAGTATATACACAAATTAGAAAGACAAATGAACCAAACCTTATCAGTACAGAAAATCACAAAACCACAAGAATGAACAACGAGAGAAATAAGGAAACAAAGGATACATAAATCAAAAAATCATCCAATAAAATGACAGGAGTAATACCTCACATATCAATAATAACCTTGAATGTAAACAAATTAAATGCCCCAATTAAAAGACATGGACTGGCTGAATGGATTTTTAAAATGACCCATCCATGTGCTGCCTACAAGAAACACACCTTACCTACAAAGCACATAGACTGAAAGTGGAGGGATAGAAGAAGCTATTCCATGCAAATGTAAAACAAAAGCAAGCAGTAGTAGCTATATTTATATCAGATAAAATGGACTTTAAATCAAAATTTGTACTGAGACCAAAAAGGCTACTAAATAATGATAAAGGGATCACTAAGCAAGAGGATGCAACAATTATGAATATATATACAACACCACAGCACCCAGATATATAAAGCAAATATTATCAGATATAAAGTGAGAGACAGACACCAATGCAATAATAGCTAGGGACTCTAACATCCCACTATTAGCATTGGACAGATCAGTGTGACAGAAAATCAACAGGGAAACTATCGATTTAAATGGTACCACAGACCAGATGAACTTAACAGGTACAGAATATTTCATCCAACAGTTGCAGAATACACATTCTTCTCATCAGCATATGGAACATTCTCCAGAGTAGACCATATGTTAGGACACAAAATAAGTCTCAACAGGTTAAAAAATATCAAAATCATATCAAGTATTTTTTTCTGACCATAATGGAATAAAACTAGAAATTAATAACAAAAGGAACTTGCAAAACTACAAAAATACATGAAAATTCAATAAAATGCTCTTTAATGACCAATGGGTCAAAGAAGAGATTAAAAGGGAAATTAAAAAATTCCTTGAAACTAATGAAGACAGAAGCACAACAAACCCAAACATATGGGATGCAGCCAAGGCAGTATTAAGAGGAAAGTTTATAGCAATAAATGCCTACATCAAAAATAATAAAAGAAAGATTTCAAATAAATAGCCTAACAATGCAGCTCAGGGAACTAAAATAGCAAGAACAAACTAAACCCAAAATAAATCGAGGAAATAAATAATAAAAATTAGAAATAAATTAAACTAAGACAAAAAATACAATACAAAAGATTAATCAAATAAAAAGTTCATTCTGTGAAATGATAAAAAAAAATCAACAAACCATTAGCCAGAGTAACCCAGAAAAAAAAAAAAAAAAAAAAAAAAAAAAAAAAAAAAAAAAAAAAAAAAAAAAAAACTATGAAAAACTCCAAGTTTTCCTTTGTTTCCATATCTGATGTAAGAAAAGATATAGATTTTAAATGCAAGGTAAGATGCTACTCCAACTTTAAATATTTAGGCTGACAAACTAATCATGCTTTCTCAAGCAGTTACAACATAACTGCAATGCAGCCTGTGGGATTAAAAATTCAAAGGACTCAGACTAATGCTACTCAAATCAAAAAGAGTTTTCTTTTATTGATTTTATCCTTATTCATAAAATACGCAAATGAAATTATTGGATTCATAACAGACCACATTAAAAGACAAAGGATTATCAGAGACTTTTATAGACAATTACATGCCAATAAATGTGAAAACCTACAGGAAATGGAAAAATTTCTGGACACATATGTCTTACAAAGACTAAACCAAGAAGAAGTAGAAAACCTAAATAGACCAATAACAATTAATAAGATTAAATCAGTAATTAAAGGTTTCCCAAAAAAGAAAAGCCCAGGACCAGATGGCTTTACTGCTGAATTCTACCAAACATTTATAGAAGAACTAATACCAATACTTCTTTTTTTTTATTTTCCTGACTGGTAAGGGGATCACAACCCTCGGCAAGGTGTAGTCTGCACCACGCTCAGCCAGTGAGCACACTGGTCATCCTTTATATAGGATCCAAACCCAAGGTCTCGGCTCTACCAGCGCTGCACTCTCCCAAGTGAGCCACGGGGCCGGCCCAAATACTTCTTAAACTGTTTTAAAAAATTATAATGGACAGAATTCTTCCAAACTCATACTATGAGTCCAGCATTACTGTGATACCAAAACCAAGCAAGGTCACAAGAAAGAAAACTACAGGCCATTATTCCTAATGAACACAGATGCATAAACTTTTTGGTTTTATACAATCCCATTTGTTTATTTTTGTTGTTGCCTGTGCTTTTGAGGTTCTTATTCATAAAGTGTTTGCCTAGTCCTACATCCTGAAGTGTTTCCCTATGTTTTCTTCCAGGAGTTTTACAGTTTCAGGTCTTATATTTAAGTCTATAACCCATTTTGAGTTGATTTTGGTATGTGGAAAGATGTAGGGGTCTAATTTCATTGTTCTACACATGGATGTCCAATTTTCCCAGCACCATTTACTGAAGAGGCAATCTTTTCCCCAATGTATGTTCTTGTTGCCTTTGTCAAAGATCAGTAGATTGTAAGTACATGGGTTTCTGTATTCTCTATTCTGTTCCATTGGTCCTTGTGTCTGTTTTTATGCCATGACCATGCTCTTTTGGTTACTATTGCTTTGCAGTATAATTTGAAGTCAGGAAGTGCGATTCCTCTGGCTTTACTTTTTTTCTTGCTCAGGATTGCTTTCGCTATTCTGGGTCTTTTGTTGTTCCATATGAATTTTAGGAATGCTTTTCTGTTTCTGTGAAGAATGTCATTGGTATTTCGATGGGGATTGCATTGAATCTGTAGTTTGTGTTGGGTAGTATAAACATTTTCACAATGTTAATTTTTCCAATAGATGAATATGGAATGTCTTTCCATCTTTTGGTGTCCTCTTTTATATCTTTCAGCATTGATTTGTAGTTCTCATTGTAGACATCTTTCACCTCCTTGGTTAAATTTATTCCTGGGTATTTTATTTTTTTGGTAGCTATTGTAAATGGCCATTCAAATTTGTTGATTTCTTTTTCTGCTAGTTAGCTGTTGGAGTATAAAAATGCTACTGATTTTTGTATATTGATTTTGTATCCTGCAACATTACTCAACTCGTTTTTCAACTCTAGGATATTTTTGGTAGAGTTTTTAGGTTTTTCTACACATATGATCATGTCATTTGACAACAGGGACAGTTTTGCTTTGTCTTCTTCAATCTGGATGCCCTTTATTTCATTCTGTTGCCTGATTGCTCTGGCTTGTACTTCCAACACTATTGTAAATAGGAGTGGTGAGAGGGTGCATCCTTGTCTTGTTCCTGTTCTCAAAGAAAAAGCTTTCAGCTTTTCCCCATTCTGGATGATGGTGGTGGTGGGTTTGTCATACATGGCTTTTACTGTGTTGAGATATTTCCTTCTATACCTAATTTGTTGAGAGTCTTTATCATGAAGGATGTTGAGTTTTGTCAAATCCTTTTTCTTGTCTATTGAGACAGTCATGTGGTGTTTGTTCTTGATTTTGTTGACGTGGTAAATCACATTTATTGATTTGCACATTTTGAAACATTCTTGAATTCCGGGGATGAATTCCACTTGATCATGGTGTATAATCCTTTTGATATACTGTTGTATTCTGTTTGCTAATATATTGTTGAGGATATTTGTGTCTGTGTTAATCAAAGATATTGGCCTGCAGTATTCTTTCTATTTTGTGTCTTTTTCTAATTTTGGTATCAGGGTGATGCTGGACTCATAGAATGAATTTGGAAGAAAGTCCTCTGTTTTAATTTTTTGGAATAGTTTGAAAAGGATTGGTATTAATTCTTCTCTAAAGATTTGGTAGAAGTCAGCAGTGAAGCTATCTGGTCTTAGGATTTTCTTTGTTGAGAGACTGCTGATTACTGCTTCTATCTTGTTGCTCATTGATGGTCTGTTCAGGTTTTCTATTTCTTCTTGGTTAGGTCTTGGTATTTTGTATGTGTACAGAAATTTATCAGTTTTCTCTAGATTTTCAAGTTTTTGTGTTTATAATAGTCCATAATGATTCTTTGTATTTCTGTGGTATTATCTGTAATGGCTCCTTTTTCATTTCTGATTTTTGTTATTTGGGACTTTTTTTTTTTTTTTGTTAATCTAGCTAATGGCTTGTCTATTTTGTTATCTTCTCAAAAATCCAGCTTTTTATTTTATTGATATTTTGTACCCCTTTCTTTTGATCTCCATTTCATTTAGTTTTGCTTTGATTTTAACTGTTTCTTTCCATCTACTAACTTTGGGTTTGGATTGGATTGTTTTTCTAATTCTTTGAGGCATAATGTTAGGGTTTTTATTTGAAGTCTTTCTATTCTTTAGATGTAAGCATTTATTGCAATAAACTTCCCTTTTACTACTGCTTTTGCAATATCCTATAGGTTTTGGCATGTTGTGCTTGTATTTTCATTTCTTTCAAGGAATTTTTTGATTTCCTGCTCTATTTCTTCTTTGACCCATTGGTGGTTCAGTAGCGTATTGTTTAATTTCCATGTATTTGTATAGTTTCCAAAATTGTGTTTGTTGTTGATTTCTAATTTTATTCCAGTGTGGTCTGAAAATGTACTTGATATGATTTCAGTCTTTTAAAATTTGTTGAGGCTTATTTTGCGGCCTAACATGCGGTCTGCTCTGGAGAATGATCTGTGTGCTGACGAGAAGAATGTATGTTCTGCAGTTGTTGGATGAAATGTTCTGTAAATGTATGTCAAGTCCATTTGGTCTAAGGTGCTGTTTAAATCCAACATTTCTCTGATAATTTTTCATCTAGATGACTTGTCAAATGCTGAGAGAGGCTTGTTAAAGTTCCCAAATATTATTGTGTTGGGGTTTATCTCTCCCTTTTTATCAAATAACAATTGCTTTATACATCTGGATGCTCCAGTGTTGGTTTTAAATATATTTATGATTGTTAATATCTTCTTGTTGCATTGATCCTTTTATCATTATATAATGTCCTTCTTTGTCTCTTTTTAGTTCATGATTTGAAGTCTATTTTATGTGATATAAGTATGGCCCCTCATCCTTTTTTTTTGGTTTCCACTTATTTAATATCTTTTTTCATCCCTTCATTATTAATCTATGTGTTTCTTTATTGGTGAAGGGTGTTTCTTGCAAGCAGCATATATAAAAAAATAGTCCAATTAAAAATTGAGCAAAGGAGTTGAATAGACATTTCTCAAAAGAAAACATAAAAATTGCCAACAGGGGGCTCGCTAATTAGCTCAGTTAGTTAGAGAATGTTGTTATAACACCAGGGTCAAGGGTTCAGATCTCCATATCAGCCAGCCACAAAACAAACAAATGCCAGCAGGTATATAAAAAAATGCTCAACATCACTAATCATCAAGGGAATGCAAGTCAAAACCACACTGAGATATCTTCTGACCCCAGTTAGACTGGCTATTATCAAAAAGACAGTAAATAACAAATGCTAGTTTGGATATGGAGAAAGGGGAACTCTTGTACATTATTGGCAGGAATGTAAATTAGTGTAGCCATTAAGGAAAACAGTATGGAGATTTCACAAACAACCACAGATAGAACTACCATATGATCTAGCAATCTTACTACTGGGAGTATACCCAAAGGAATGGAAATCATCATATTTAAGGGATACCTGCATTTCCACGTCTATTGCAGCTCTATTCACATTATAGCCAAGATATGGAACCAACCTAAATGTTCATGAATCAATTACCAGATAAAGAAAATGTGGTACATATACACAATGGAATACTACTCAGCCATTAAAAACAAAAAAATCTGTCATTTGCAGCAACATTGATGAGCTTGCAGAAAATTATGTTAAATGAAATAAGCCAGGCACAGAAAGAGAAATATGTCATGCCCTCACTCATAAGTGGAAGCTAAAAAAGAAAGAAAGAAAAAAAGAAAGAAAGAAAAAGTAAAGAACAATCACGATAATATGTTGAACTCTCAGAATGAGAGAACAAAACTGTGGTTACTAGAGGTGGATAAGAGGGAGGGGGAGGGAGGTTAGTAAGAAATTGGCTAATGGACACAAGGAATGATTATGTTTTGTGAAGATGTACATGCTAATTATCCTGATTTGATCATAACACATTGTACATAGGTTTTGATATTCAACTTTGTACCCCACACAAATATGTATAGTCAATTATGTTTCAATAAATTAAAATAAAAAGAGCATAGTCTCTGAAGCCAGACTGCCTAAGGTTGAAACCTAGGTTGACCATGGTAAATTACTTAATCTCTTTTGGCAAATTACTTAACTGTACCTCAGTTTTCTGATCTATTAAGAGGAGATAATAATCCTGCCTTTGAGGATTATTTTGAGGTTTTAATGAATTAATACTGAATTAAATGAGTTAATAAAACATGCAAAATGTTACAAACAGCACTTGGCATGGAATGAGCTGTTCATACCAAGAATTATTTTCTGAAAGGAATGCAAATTTTTGAAAGTCACTTGAAAGTTTCCCATTTCTGTACAAAAGGAAAGTGGTGTTTTTCTACAGTTGAATTTTCATCATTTTTGCAAGTCCATTTTATGTAATTGCAAAATATTCTTTTTTCTTTTAAATTTATTTTTCCTTAATTGACCTATGATAACTATATATATTTATGAAGTACAATATGATATTTGTGTCCATTCATACTGTGTCCAAGGATCATATCAGGGTGCTTAGTACATCCATCACCTCAAACATTTGTTACTTCTTTGTGTTAGGAACATTCAACATCATCTTGACTAGCTATTCAAAGATACACGGTACTTTGTTGTTAACTGTAGTCTCCCCATATTACTGTAGATTCCCATTGTTCCTCTCTCTCTACTGTTTTGTATACATTGACAACCTCTTGCCCATCCACTCTTCCCTTTCCCCCATCAGTCTTTAGTAACCACTATTCTAATGTGTACGCCTATGAGATCAACCATTTTAGCTTCCACGTATGAGAGAGGACATGCAGTATTCCTCTCTGTGTCTTGCTTATTTCACTTAACGTAATTTTCTCCAAGCTCATCCATGTTTCTGCAAATGGCAGAATTTCATTCTTTTTTTTAATGTCTGAGTAGTATTCCACTGTGTATATATACCATATATTCTTTATCTAGTCATCCATCGATTGACAGTTTGGTTGGTTCTAACTCTTCGCTATTGTGAATAGAACCGTGTGCATGGGAGTGCAGGTGTCCCTTTGACTTGTTGATTTCCATTCCTTTTTAAATATACCCACTAGAGGGATTGATGTTTCAGATGGTAGACTTAGATATCAAATATAATTATGTCATCATAAAGTAAAAACTTGATGAATTTGTTTTATATTTCTCCAGAAACAGAAAAAAATAATCCAAAGTTCCTTACATGTTGTGCAAGGTCCAGCTTACCAGCTCACTTTGTGCTGCACCCTTTGGTGTGGCCATGAATGTCTTTCTTTTCTATTCTTTACTGATTCTCTCTCTACACATTCTCCAATACTTAGTTTAAATGGTTCCTTTTCTATGAAGCTTTTTCTTAATCCACACAGTCAAAATTCATTTTTATTCTCCTACTTTTCTGCTTGTATTTATAATTTATTGTTTACATGCATGTTTTTCTGTTAGGCTATAAACTTATTAAAAGCAGGGAACTGTTTACTTTTACTTTGTATCTCTGTCCAGCACAGCGTTTCTTATTCTATACAACTTAATAAATATTTGTTGACCGTTGTCTGCTGGAAAAAGCATTAGGCTTGGTCAGAAAAATGTGACTCTGTGTCCAAGCTCTTAGTAGCTGTGTAACCTTAGGCAAGTTATTTAACTACTCTATACCTCGATTCCTCCATCTTAAAAATGTGCATAATTATGCCTATCTCATAATTATACCTATCTTCATCATACCTATCTTACAGTATTAGTTGATAATTTATGTGAAAATGCTTGATAGTGCCTAGTGTGATGTATGGCACATAGAGACATATAGTCGCTTCCCTCAACAGTATATACCATTAAACACTGAACTATAATTTAGTAACATTTAACACAAAGAATTACAGCACTAAACTCAGGATCTTTGTCCTGATTGTGGTATCTCTTATGAATTTTAACATATTTTTCTCCACAAAGAAATCTCTTACTTTCAAAACGAAGGTTTTATTCAGAAGCCATACTCATAAATGAGTTTATTTTTAGTAGCCAATTTATCTAATATTCTCTAGAGGCTATCGTGACTGGGAAATATAGACAGACAGATAGATAAATAGAATAAAAATAGGCCAGTCTCCAAAAGTTGTAGGTTGATAGTTTTGACTATCAAAAATTAAAAACTTCTATGAAACAAAATATATCATGAACAATGTTTTTAAAAGTCCAACAAACGAGACAGATATTTGCAACACATACAACAGAAGACTAACTTTGTAAATATACGAAGAATTCCTAGAAATCATATGAACAAATAAAAGAAACCAATAGAAGATACTATGTAAGGCATATGAACAGTTCAGAGGAAAAAAATAGGAATTGACAATAAAGGTAGAATAGATGCTCAATATATTTTTATAATTAAGGACATTCCAATTAAAACAATATTGAGGAAGTATTTTTTTTCCCTCATCAGATTGTCAAATATTGTCAAATACAAAAAATTGGGTAGAGAGTATTAACCATGGTCTAGGCAAATGGATACTGTCATGCATTGTTGCTAAGAAAGTAAGTGGGCAAATTTTTTATAGTATAGTCTGGCAGGATCTATGAAAATTAAAAGGATGGGTACTCTTTGACTCAGAAATTGCACTTCCAATACTTTTTCTTAAAGATAATTGCATATATTCATTACATCATTTATAAGAGCAAAAAGAAAAAAAAAACAAATTAACAAACTAGAAATAGCCTAAATGTTCATCAGAAGGGAGCTGTTTAAATAAATTATTGTGCAACTATGCAATGGAATGCTTATGCAGCCATCAAAATGAATAATCTGTATTTGTTGATATGACAATATGTCTAATAAATATTAAGCATGCAATCTTAGGCATAGAGTGCAATTTATTTATAGAGAAGGACATATATGTATATATATACACCTGTTATATATGGTATATTTCTTGAATGACACATAAGAAACTCTTAAAAATGATTACCTCTGAGGAGTTGGACAATTGTTGTGAAGGGGTGGCAAGAGGAGGTGGGAAAACAAAGTAATATTTTAATCTCTCTCTCTCTTTCTCCTTTCTGTCCTTCTAGTTTTATGGCGAGCATGTATTATTGTTAACAAGAAGAACAATAACTAGTCTTAAAATGTTTATTTCAAGGTCTCATTGGACCATTGGTTAGTTTGTAAACATTGTACTCTTTCTCAACCTTGAAGTTAACAGCATGATAACTTTCATATTTTGATAATAGTAGCTTATGTTGATTTTAAGTATATATAAATCAACTTATTCTTTAATATATTTTTAAAAAGATAGCATCAGAAAGTAGATGACAAGCTCCTGAGACAGTACTTCACACGTGGTAAGTACTCAATAGATGTTAGCTATTGTTCTTGTTTTTTTTTTTTTTTTCAAATTTTTTTTATTTTATCATATACAATGTGGTTGATTATTGTGGCCATTACTGAAACCTTCCTCCCTCCTCTCTCCCCCCTCCCGCCCAACAATGTCCTTTCTGTTCACTTGTCGTATCAACTTCAAGGAATTGTATTTGTTGTTTCTTCTTCTCCCCACCCAGGTTATTTGTGTATTTATTTGTTTATTTTAAGCTTCCACAAATAAGTGAGAACATGTGATATTTCTCTTTCTGTGCCTGACTTGTTTCACTTAACATAATTCCCTCTAGGTCCATCCATGTTGTTGCAAATGGCAGTATTTCATTCTTTTTTTATAGCAGAGAAGTATTCCATTGTGTAGATATACCACATTTTCCATATCCGCTCATCTGATGATGGACATTTGGGATGGTTCCAACTCTTAGCTATTGTAAAGAGTGTTGCAATGAACATTGGGGAACAGGTATTCCTTCGACATGATGATTTCCATTCCTCTGGGTATATTCCCAGCAGTGGGATAGCTGGGTCATATGGTAGATCTATCTGCAATTGTTTGAGGAACCTCCATACCATTTTCCATAGAGGCTGCACCATTTTACAGTCCCACCAACAGTGTATGAGAGTTCCTTTTTCTTGGCAACCTCGCCAGCATTTATCATTCTCAGTCTTTTCGATATTAGCCATCCTAATCGCGATATATTTTTAGAAAAATCAGATCATAATATAACATAATATAATATAATATGTTCTTAACATGGGATAAATAATTCCATGGATTAATACTATAAATGGGTTTTCTGGACAGACATACATTCTCTAAACTTCATAGAAATTTGTGTGTAGGTACCAATGTTCAATTTTCTACGTCAAATCCATAGCTTTTATTTGTGTCTCCAAATGGCACATTAGAGAAACATTTTTAAACCTTTTAAAAATTCACATATAATGATATCTCAGTGTGGTTTTGATTTGCATTTCCCGAATGCTGATTGATGTTGAGCATTTTTTCATGTGTCCGTTGGCCATTCATATATCTTCCTTAGAGAAATGCCTACTTAGCTCTTTTGCCCATTTTTTAACTTCTGTTAATTGTTTCTTTTGCTGTGCAGAAGCTTTTTAGTTTGATATAATCCGATTTGTTT